>NC_068363.1:54218187-54220687 GCF_020536995.1 Dreissena polymorpha | reverse complement strand
TGACCATAGGCCTTTCCAATCTCAACGCAGAGTTGTCGTTCCTTTCTCTCACATACAATCTCTGCCATCACAAGAAAATCCTACCAGATTTGCTAGGATTTAATTTTATTTGTTGAATATTATAGTTTAAAACGCAGTCTAATTTTCTTTTACATTTTTAAAATAGTTTTTAAGTTAAGGTTCATTATAACAAATTAATTACCTAAATACAATTTAAAAAAAATTAAAACAACAACGGTAAAATTATTGAACCACGTGGCTAGGCTATAACGCGTGGTTAGTTATGAAGGCAGCGATTTGATTCAGCTATGCTGGTTCCCGTCAAATCTATGCACGGAGGCCCTGTCAAATCTCTGCGCGGAGATTGAGGCCTTTCATAGAGTTAGACCTACTATTAGGTGCCGTAGCCTAGTGGTTAAGGCGATAGACCAGAAATCTTTTGGGATATTCCCGCGCAGGTTCGAATCCTGCCGACGACGTATACTTTTTGCGACGCGTTTTATTTATTTTCTAACGTAATTTGATTTAATATGGCATATAAGCTATATTTATTGTTAAATATGTTGCAATTTTTATGCACATTCTTCAATTATTAAAATTTAAACAACGTTATGGCGAAATTGGGTGATTTACTGTTGAAAATACGAACCATGCATGTTGCATTTTTATTTCAAAAAGTAAACGGTAAATCTGTCTAGTTCTTGGTATTTTTGCTGTATATAGTGTTTCTATAAAAACTAAGTTTAAAATATGACTTAAATGATACTAGTTTGAATTTTATGACACTTTGTTTTTAACCGACCCAATTTTTACTTGGCTGAAATCACTTACATTTCATGGCGCTCTTCCATAGATAAAAATTTGTAAAAAATAAATGTCTGTAAAAGAATACTTATTTCACCTTGTTTAAACTTGAAACACCTTTACAGCATCTGTACACACCCACTGCATGCCCATATTTGGAAATTTGAATGAATTATGGAACTTTTATATACCTCAGGGGTGAAAATAAACTGGACAAAAGCCGAGCGTGGGGGTGGTTTTGAAAAAATCGGTATATTTTTTTAAAAAGCATGGAAAGCCTACCTACAAATTTGCATGTAGTTCAGTGAAATGATGCTGATTAAGAAAATAATTAATTAGATTATATTTGGATATGTGCCCATTAGAGGTGCGCTACCTTAAAGGCCTGGATAAGTACAATACCGTGGCACCTTATTTTCAAAATCACACATTTATTTAAGGTATAGAATAATTCCGATATTTATCAACAATATCCACACTCAGATCCGGATATGTGTAAAATATTATTAAATGCATGTATGCAATTATGTCAAATGTTGTTAATGATAACGGGTTTCGTCCGCATTTTGCTGCTGGTGGCATTAAGGTTTCGTCTGCATCGGCCCCTAGCTCCCAAACAGGCTGGTGCCTTGTGTTGCCTTACAACAAAGCAGGCTCCTCAGTTCTGCGCGGAACTTCAAGCCGCTGAACACGTAGATTGCAAAGTTGAAGGTGGCGTTGAAGAAGGAGACTAGAACGGCAACATCGTAAAGGAACTGAATGTACTGGGCGTTGTACCAGGCCGTGTAAAAAATAACTGACATGTACGCCCGGAGCTTCTCCTTCAGGTAGGGGAAGTACACACTCATTACTAACACCGATGTTAACGCGACGAGGAACAGCACTTTCAGGGCAATTAAGAGCCTGGACAATGGACGATTGTCGCGCGTCTGACCGGAAACGTTCATCCGCTGACGTCTTGAACGGGAGCGCGCGAGCTGCACTACGATGATGACGTTGCCAATGAGAAGCAGCGGAAACGGCGCGCCGAACCTTAACGTGAAGTCGGTCCATCTGAAAACGTAGTTAAATATGTCTAGGTATCCCTTCGTGGACGGATCGAATACGGCTAGCACAATGGTGACGATGATCAACCCAGTCTCACTTTATTCGGGAAGAAGACGCAAGCTGTTCTCTCAAGTGTGACAGCAACGATCTGCCACGAGGAGATGTGGATGCTGCCGTAGGCAAGGTAGACTATCGTTTTACACCCGGGGTTACTCAGAATATGGATGTCAACGCCCCAGGTATGTAACACCCAGCTTGGCAGAAGTGCGCTGAACAAGATGAGCGTATCTGAAAGCGCCAGAGTAAACAGGAACATCGCCGTGGACGTTATCTTCTTCTGACGAAGCAGCACGAAAATAGTCAAAGCGTTTCCGATCGTTCCAATGGAAATAAGAATCGGCGGAATCACCCTCCGTGGCACCACCTTCGTGTCTCCATAGCAACCGACCGGTGGAAACTTCCATCCGGAAAAAGTTTGATGTCTTCGTGTTTAATGTCTCATGTTCTGTAAATTTTATCAATGTCACATTACTAGCAAACTGTGTAGTTGCATCCATATTTTCCTCTGTTTTTTTCCGTTCAACTCTTTTTAACTTGAACAAGTATTATAAATTTATTTTTATCGCCCCACTTCTTAGTTTGGCACCTA
>NC_068363.1:54145687-54210687 GCF_020536995.1 Dreissena polymorpha | reverse complement strand
GCGACAGAGAGGTGTGTTATATAAACAATTCATTACTTTTTAAGTTTTGACATCAAACATATATAAATGCTCATTATTCAACCACATGGATGTCAAATAATTATTTTCAGTCTCGCCCATTGTTCATTCAAGATACAAAATGAAACTTGTTTTATTTCATTGTAAATTTGCTAACTTTGCTTGGATTAGCCAAGACCGTCAAGTGGACTTTAGTCCATCCTCGTGGTTTATTCCAACCTTGGGATTTGTAAAACGGTTTTGATATATTTAACATTTTGTATAATTGTATTATAAAACATGTGTGCATGAGTGTAATATTTAAAATACTCATATCATTCATAGTTCATAGCATTACATGTTTTGTTCTGTTTGTAAAGATATTGTCATGGTTTTGTTAAGATCTTTTCTGCCATTTCAATGTCGATCAATGTCAATAAAATAGATTTAACAGAGCTACAGATTTCGTTTGCCATACCCCCACCCTTCACCCACTAAATATACGCAAAAAAGCAAATCATGCTTCCTCAGATAATTATAAGTCTAAAATTGACATCCTTGTCTAACTTTGACAACTTGATAACAGTCGTATAGTTTCCGTTGGAGCTTAATCGTTTTTATTAAACGCAATGTAAAATCAAGTATTTATTTTTTATATTTGGTTGGGCATATATCTTCCAATAAACAAATAATTAAATGTGACATTGTTCACACGATGTGATTTGTAAATTGCACATATACCACTGTATTATTTGTTAAACATTTTGGCTGGTAGAAACTCGGAAACGATATTTTTTTTTGTTTCTTAAGATATGTGGTATTTTCACTGATTTTGACATATGCTCATACTACAGAGTCATTTATTTGGGCATTAAAATTGCTTGATTCATCGTCAATCCGATTTCTGCCGTCTAGAACCGTTACCTATAGAATTATAATTCGCATATCCAGGATAAAACATGTGTTTAATCACATTTACTTCCTTATTAAACCTGTTGTCTGATAGTACTTCTCATGTAAATGGGTATAATTTCGATATATGATTTTACTTCCGTGAAAACGTACGTCAGCTAAATGTATACGGTATTATTTTTACCATCCTAATTACCAAGGGCACTCTTCGAATGATATCAAATATTAAATAAAGTACAAATTATATATTCATTTACAGCTTAAAATATTATGAACTATTGCTTTTTAATGTAAAAAGCAGATCAGCACATACAACTTTAAGCTGCGGCATTCATGTTTACAGGTAAGATAAATCGTATAGTGTTGATACTTAAAGATAACGACGTAACATAACGCGCCATTCCTCCCTGAAGCAGTTTACCATACGTCATGGATACTAGCGCCCTGTTACGCAAATACCAAATGATCTCGGTGAATGCTTGCGTTCAATATAGTTTCTATACACTGTTTTCCGGAAGTTCTTGAAATGAAGTCGCCTAACCATAGTGTATTTAATTCCGCGTCTTTGACAGAGGTTCCTTGTTTTCTTCCTCCAAGAAGTGTTGGAAGTAGTTACAATATTAGTGTGTGTTATTTATATGCTACAAATAATAACTTCCGCACAGGTGACCGATTGCAATCGTGTTTTGTTTTTGCAAATGACAGACAGCTGTGTCTTTATTATTTTACGATGCATGATATGTGTGTCTCTCTTCAATCATCTGGCATACAAAATCGCTTCCTTATAGGTCTATGCACAATACAACTTGAGGCATTATAGATATAGTGTTGTCAAAAACCAGGTCGGACAATGTGAATATAACTTCCCGATATAAATGAGTTTATAAGAGCAGTATCTTAATTAAGAAGCCACGCGAATTACAATAACGACATTGTGTACATATTCTGGAGGCAATGTCTTGTTTATCGTGTGGTGTTTCTGTCATTTTCTGTTAAGTCTTTTTTTTTTCAAAAAAGGCTAAGATTCAATAAACGAGCTGTGTTTACCTTCAATCTATATTATTTATAGTGTTCAGTGTATGCCCAAAACGATTCTCTGCAAATTGGAATGGTAAAAGGAGGCCATATACCACATAATCTTTTGCTCTCGCTGTAACCTGATCAAACATCTGTTCTGTTCGCTGTCATCGTATTTAGCGACACTTGTATACAATAGTATAAAGTGTAGACCATTATGTCATAATGTGTTACCCGCATGATAAATTTGTATTTAAAAATCTCCATCGTTAGTGTCGGTTTAATTTTTGAACCTCATCACGGTTGAAAGTGCATATATACGAAATATACCCGCACTTAAATTAGATTTAGTACTAATGTGTAAGTCATTTTAAAACAACCAAATACAGAGGAAGAACGACATGAATGTGATGTGTCTTTTTAACAACAAGAAATGCGTCGAAACATAAAACATAATGTCAAATCACGGTTTAATTAGTATGTTCGATTTTGGGAACTCTAAATATATACACTAAATGGCTGATAGTATTTGATCAAAGTCAAACTTTTACTTGCCTGTTAATGATTGCTTTTTGATTACTTTTTAACATTTTATGAAACACATTTTTCAATGACATATTTCTTTTGTAGATTATTTTGTTATTGCATTCTTCCAATGTGAATAATGCGACGTTCTTTTACACGATTTGTGCAAACGTATATCACATTTATGAGTTAATGTTATTTAACCGTATGCGATTTTAACGTTGCACGTGCATAACCGCTTTGTACGTAACGTACTAAGGACTTAGTACGTGTTCGTACCTTGAAGACAGTCGGAACACATGATGTTCCACTTTGAGACACTTTTCAATATATCGAGGAAAAAAACCTAGAGTAAAAAACGCATTAGCCGACTGAGCTATTCCGCAAAACATACTTATCTCGCAAATTTTATACTTTTTATAAGCAATCTTCGTAGTTTCACAAATTTAAACGACAACAACAGAACTCTCCAAATTATTTATTCGTTTCGCGTTGCAACGCTTAATAATTTTAAGGTTTTTAAATCGTCAAAAGATGCCTATAATGGCTATATTAGACCATGGTAAATGTTCAGTAAAACTGTTTCCTCACAAATATAATAACTAAAACGAAAATTTGCGAATCTGAAACAACTTTTTTCAATTTTGTCAATTTACCAAACCGTGAAAAGATCCCTTTAAAAGGTAAGATACTTGTTCACTGTATGGTAAATTTCACGAAACATATGATGAAGAAGATAAAAATAAATTAATGCCATAACATCACATTTTAGATATAAAAACATGTGCTTGCCTCTTCTTTTTGTGGGTTTTGAAAAACTTACAAGCCTAAACCTTCCAGGTTTGGATATCAATTATAGAACGATTGTTTTGTCATAAAAGTGGAATAATTAACTAGTGATCGTTGTGACAGAGTCGACGTGGTCGCACAAATTAATGTCATATTCCAAAGTGTCAGTTAATACATTAAAACATCAAACCAACCGGCCGAGAATAAAATATAGTAGTGGATAAGTCTCCGTTCAACTAAATAGTGTCTTGCGACTACCGGATATTGGTGCATAACCTCTCTAGAATAGTAAGTGTATTAATTTTCATGCAGATTTGACAGGCCTGACCTCGCTTAGTTTAGTTATGAAGAGAAGTTTTATCGCAACTGGCTAGGAATTATGGTATAAAACGCAAGTGAAATGTGTATTTAAGTTATACAAGAGAATTTAGCCTTGATTCTGAGAGCAATAAATTTCAGAATTGTTTCGTTTTGATGTCCCGTCTGTTTAAACTGTTTGGCTGGTATGTTCAACAAAATACATTTAAATAAAAAGTTCTCTGGGTTGTCTATGTCACAGTCAATGAAATATCACATTTCGTCTTCAATTTGATGTATTAATTAACATATGCATAATAAGTCGTACACGTTTTAGCGATAAGAAATCAATAATTTGTCATATGCTTAGTACCATAAATTGCTTTTCACTCTACACATGGTATTAATGTATACAGCCAATAAAAGTAGGTTTAATTCTAAATGGATCAACACATTTTGGTAAAATCTATTTTTCACAACGCATAATCTATGACTAGTAAACACTTTCAAAGCCGCATTAATCGGCAAATGTAAAAGAATGCAATTTAAATCGCGGTTACGACACAGTGGCTACATGGCATTCGGGGTCAAGCTTAAAGGACTAATGCAATATAGTCACTTTGGAAAGATCATGGCAAGGTACGCTTCGCCGAATTTTACTTCTCGGATTACTATTCGGATTTAAGCTCACTCAAACAAGAATACTCCATAATAATATTGCCATTCTATGTTTATAGTTTCTGACATTTTAGATAATACTGTGATACTTAAACCGGTCATTCAAATGTTACACGTATTTAAATCTGATTGTCGAGAACAATATATGTACGAATCAAAACATGCTGTGAATGGTGTCAGCTAACCAAATCATTGAATGTTAACGTGAATATGTTGCATTTATATGTTATATCATCTACAGTTATTTTCATAAGCTGATGTCTCCAAGTACAATAATATACCGCAATGAATACATGATGTCGGTCAAAAGACTCGTGTCTGAGTTGTCTATGCATGTTTTATGCTTAAATCAGTTATTTAAATGTTACTCCTATTTTAATCCGATAATCGATGATGATGACGATGGTGTTGACGATTTTAACGATGATTTTACGATGATGATAATGATGATAATGATGAAGATAATAATAATGATAATGATGAAGATAATAATGATAATGATGATGATGGGGATGATGATGATGATGACGATGCTGAGGTGAATAATGATGATGATGTTTGTGTGGCTGTTGTTGCTGCTTCTACTGCTGTTGTTGCTGCTGCTGATATTGCTGCTGCTTCTGCTTCTGATGCTGCTGTTGATGATGATGATGTTCAAGGCAGATCGATTCAAATGTGTTGTTGTTAGCTTAAATGAGTTAGCGCTATCATCACATTTGATTTGAGTACCGATAACCCTCTAACCGATTTAACAAAAACATGATATCCTATCAGACTTGTGCTTTTACTTACGGAAGCGTATACTGTCAACCCAAATAATATGGTCATGCCGGATTAATTTATATCGACTTACTGTGAAATAACATGGTATGTCTTGAAGCTTTTTCCCACTTAATTTACTCGCCACAACGACATTAAGTTTAAGTCTCGACGTAAATGTTTCCGGCTTTTCCCGAATAAATATTTGGTCGACATAAACTAAGTCGACAAATCAACATAATGTATGGCGTCATGCTGTTGTGAAATTGACTTGCCATCATAGTTTTAGTCGACACGATGAGTAATTTTTTCGCCATGACACCTTTTTCATATCATGCCGTCATAGAATGTTGACATCATCACAGCATCAAGGTGTACCATATACGCTTCCATAGTTACTGAAATTATTGAATACGGACCTTTTATGATGTCATCAACTTTTTATCCTCAATCTCTAACTTGAAAGTAAATCGTGTTTACTTAATGCGTTCATACGATGATAATCATCAAGGTTGGATTGCAGTTGAAGGTGTGTAGGTGTGATTGGCGTTGCTTTACATAGATACTCGATTTCGAAGAAGTGTTAATTAAACTTAAACATTTACTGAATGGGCTTATTTTTCAAAAATGAATTACCGAAAAACCAGGAACTTCAATGAGATCAATTGATTTTGGTTTCATTCAAGAGATAAGTATAAGGATATATGGTTTTTAATAAAAAGTCATTCATTAAATATCGAATATAACTATAATTGTAGACCTTGTTTTATTTCCGGTACAGGGCAATTACAATCAAAAGATAATTCATGTACTCTCTAGTTCGTTGCCTGGGTAGAACAAGTACTCGTTGTCTTCAGAGATCTTGAAATGTATCTCTCAGTGCCAGTGGTGATCAATCCTTCTGGTAGTAAGGCGGTCACCCTATTAAATATGCCACCGCAACCTCGTTATAATAAAAAAAATAACCGCTTGAACATTGATCAAAACACATTATAAGAAATACTCTTGTTAGATCAGAAATTAAAACATGCCTGTTTATATTGCATCATTTAGTAAATAATATTTTGAGTCACAATCGACTGCGAACTGATAACAGTATGAAACTGCCACAGTCCGTTTTTGGTAAATAAACCTCTGTTTAAATTATGTGTTTACATCAATTTCATAATGTTTATACTATCTACATCGATCTTAAAGTCTTGCTTATATCATGTACTTGATCAGTTTGACTTCTCCCGATTCATCGGTGTTTATTCACTGTAGTGTTCTCATTGATTGTGGTCTTGTCCTGAATATGAGCCACCCGTACTATCATATGGACACGAGCTCTATCATAATAGGGTGTCTAGGGTTAGTCGATGTATAACAATTGATCACATCGTGCAAAGATGATCATGTGTCCCGCCGAACATAAACACTAAGATAATTATAGTATATATAAATATAGAGCTGTTGAAGCTATCGTGTGACTTTTGATATATATTTATAGATTATAATACCATATATGGTATATGGACTTCGGGACTTTCACGTGAGTCGCTGAATATAGATAATAGAGGTTATCTTCGAGGTACGTCTACGTGTTACTCCCGAACAATCAATTCTGACTATAACTGGGAGGCGCTGTCAAGAAAAGAGGTATAAATATGAATCAGCAAGGTATTTTATCACCAGACAACTTTCAGTCAAGCCATAGTGGCCGTATTGGCAGTTTCGTAACAAGTTGAATAACTTTAAACAAAATAATGTAAGTAGCTATTTTATTTTGTTACGTATGAGCAAGTGTCCATAAAAGATACGCTGTAAAGTATATGCAGTTTCGTTATTTAAATCAGTAATTAAAGGGGCCGTCAACAAGATTGACGAAAAAAAGAAAAGTTCTAAAATACCGTATTTTTAACAGTTATTTTTTTATATTAATTAAAATATAACGACTAGTATATTACATTATTTGAAACAATTTTAAAAAAATATTTTCAGTTTATTCGGTAATAACATTTCGAGTTGTGAAATCGAAAGTACATCGCAAAAAAGGTGACATAACGATATACACACTATTTATAACGCAAGTAGATTGATCATTTTATATATAAAATATATACAATTCACTAGCACGCACAATTTGCATTCCTGGGAGCCGTTTCATCAACGATTTACGACTAGTTGTAAATTACGATTTACATAAATTACAATGTTTCAATGAAATTGCGTTTCATTAAGCAAATCCTTAATTAAAATTACATAAATTTCATACATAAATATACGACTGGGTAAGGGCACCCGTAAATTAACGTAATGGCGGACATTTTTGTCATCGACGATGACAGGAGACGAAAAATTACCAATGCCAAGTCTTTTTAGGGAGAGAAATGTTTTTTCATGACAATGTATATATATACATGACAAGGATTGAGTTTGTATTGCTTTGTTTAATATCTACCGATTCCGAGTTGATGTACTACTGTGATTGTTATTATTTAAGTAGCTAGTGTGCACTGTGAATGTTATCTTCTCTCACTATTAGTTTTGTGGTTGATGGAATGATGGAAATAAAAATGAGCCATTCTCTGTGAAAATGGGGCTTAATGCATGTGCGTAAAGTGTCGTCCCAGATGAGCCTGTGCAATCCGCGTTTTCTGAGTAAAGGAAGTCCCTTGTTAGCGGATATCACGGTTCGGCGGAAAGCGGACTGCACAGGCTAATCTGGGACGACACCACTCGCATTAAACCCCCTTTTCGCAGAGCGGGGCGAACATAAAATCATAGAAAATGCATATGTTCGTGATTTGATTACATTTGTTTGTAGCTATTGTGTTAATTGATTTTTTATCTTGTTGTTTTATTATTTTAGATGTTTCTCATTGAATACTGTAAGTAAAGAGACAATCCATTGTTTATATTGTGATTATATTGGTGAGTTTTTTTTTGGTTTTACTATCATTTTTGTTGCTGTGCAGTCCGCACAGGCTAATTGGTGACGACACTTTCCGCTTGGATTGTATATTCTGTTTAAAGGAAGTCTCTTAGCGGAAATCCAGGTTGGGTGGAAAGTGTCGACCCTGATAAGCCTGTGAGGACTGCACAGTACAGAGAAAATGAATCGCTTATATTGTGATTACATTGGCTAGTGTTTTAGTGATTGCTTTCTGTTGTTTCACTATCACTTGTTGTTGCTGTTCTAGCACAGGCTAATTTTGGACGACACTTTCCGCTTGTATTGTATATTCTGTTTAAAATAAGTTTCTTCTTGCGGAAAACCAGTTTGAGTGTCTACTCTGATTGCCATGTGCGGACTGCACAGTACTAAGAAATTGCATTGTTTATATTGTGATTATATTGGCGAGTGTTTTTGTTGATTGCTATTTTGTTGTTTCACTATTATTGTTGTTGCTGTGCAGTCCGCACATGCTAATTTGGGACGACACTTTCCGCTTTTATTGTCAATTCTGTTTAAAGGAAGTCTCGTATTGTTCCAATAGTATTGTTGTTGCTGATAGAATTATGGAAAAGAAACTATTTTAAAGAAATGTGCATTGTTTATACGTTGATTATATTTGTCGAGTAACACAGACGTTTACAATACGTGCAAATGAATTAATAATTATTAAATTTGTGAGGCCGTCATGTTTATTACTACACGAACATATCTACGTACATAAGTTACATAAGCCTTCAGACAAGTTTAGTGAAGTTGAAACCCCGGTAACTGGCGTCCTTCGAACGTCTACAAATGACAAGTTAGTCAACAGGTGTCACATTAATTACATTTGTATATTACGTTGACAGATTTCGCACCTTTTTTGAACGCGCTTTCCCAAAATAAAGGATAATCGGACAGACACTGTTACAGAACCCTGGTTTAACATGTTTAACACTGCTTTCAAACGGCCTTTTGTTTTTTCTTAAGTTTCTCAAATCGTTTTTCAATTCTAACAATTAAATATGGCAAAATAAAACATAGTTACGTGTCAAAATTATGATGGCTTAATTTTTTCTAGGATGAGGATTAATTTATGGATGCTAACACACAACAAGGTACAATCCAATTCTTTAATGAGCTCGACAAGTATAATGCTTTTATATTTCATCATATAATATAAATAATGACCACCCTCGCGAAACCTTGGGTATCCGGACAATCGCTCCTACAGACAATCGCTCCTACGTTAAATTTGACCTAATCTGTTTTCCTTCTAATCTGTATTGGCTGCGCTTAAAGCTGCGTTTCCCTATGTCAGGTGCCTTCCTACTTACGCATTTAATTTAAAGTATAATTTAAATTATTTAAATATTTTGAAAGCAATAAAACGTGTTTTTTATTCATAAAATATATTTAAATACAACTTTATATTCTTTAATTAGAGATCGTGTACGTTAATTTGTGTGCAATAAACCTTTCGGTATCAAGATTAAATTCATATTGTTTAATATTCCGTTTTAAAATATATAAGTTTCAAGGTTTTAAAATTGTATGGTCCTTAAACACTTCCATACGTGTACTGTTAATTAAAACCTTCGAATTATTGATACAGTCATTCTCGAATTTCACACGTTTTTGCCTTCTATTTCTATATTGGCTGCGTTTTCCTTCTATTTCTTTATTGGCTGCGTTTTCCTTCTATTTCTATATTGGCTGCGTTTTCCAACGATATCTATATTGACTGCAACGATGTCTATATTGGCTGCGTTTTATGCCCGTTAAGGCAGCCTGCAATTTGACGCGATGTCTTTATTGCCTGCGTTGAAAACAACAATACGTTTAATCTTTTATATATACATTAAAAATACATACCTTTTATAAAATTATTTTAATACAATTTTAATTACTCATGTGTGCTCATGAAAAAATTAGCATGTCTTCATCTTGATACAGAACATCTAGGTTTCTACATTTATATAAATAAATTCAGCATACAATTTCAAAAGTTCAACACCTAAAATGCTTTATATTTCATTATTTAAAATAAATAATGCCCATCAGCGCTAAACGTTGACCTAATTTATTTTTCTTCTTAATATATATTGGCAGCGCTAAAAGCTGCGTATTCTTTAATGAGTTTAACACGTATAATACTTTTATATTTCATTATTTAAAACAAATATGAATAACCATCGCATATAATTTAAAGTAGAATTTCATATTATTTGAAAAAGTTTCAAACAATAAATGTGTATATACATTAATTAAATATTTTTAATTACAACTTTATATACTTTTTTTATTTATAAATCGTATACATTTTTGTGCAATAAACCTCCCGGTATCAAGAATCAATTTCAAAATGCGTTTTATGGCCCGATAACGCAGCCTGCAATTTGCAGTCTGCGCTAAAATCCGCGTTTTATACACACCCGTACGTATATTTATGTAGTCGCATTTTATGTATGGTGATTTTACGATTTCGTTGATGAAACGGAGTTTATGTAAAATCGTAAACGACTACATCAATCTTGATACATATTTTACGATTGAATACAAATCCTAAATATTGATGAAACGGACCCCAGGGTTTACCACGTTACGACGATGATCAATCTACTTGCGTAATTAATAGTTAACTGGTAGTTACCTGGTACACAAACCCAGTAAAATTGTATTAGCGACTGTATTGAAAATATGAAACCTTTTACAAGTAATGTAATATACCAGTCGTGATATTTTAATCAATATAAACTAATAATTTCAAACAAATACGGTATTTTAGAACTTAAGTTTTTTTTTGTCAATCTGGTTGACGGTCCCTTTAATAGGGACTTGTTTTCAAAGTTTGCTTAATGGACAACTTTCAAAATAATTGTCGTAGAATAAAAAAAAAATAATATATATATATATATATATATATATATATATATATATATATATATATATATATATATATATATATATATATTATGTTTAAATAAGCGACGCAACACAACTGACGACCAAAATGTGTGAGATGCGCAATGGTAGCACGTTAGCTTTTGCTAAAACAGGTCCCGGGTTCGAATTCCGGGTAAGGCGAGCATTGGTATCATTTTTTTTCTTTTTTGCATAATAAGTAAAGTATCGATGAATAGTTGCACGTCAATCGTAAACTGTATGTCTTTATCTTTTATATCAGCCACGTTATCAAAATTGTAAACGAGGACCATATATTGTCGCTTTATTTCGATATTGATTTATTTACAGTGTTTATGTAGTCAATTTCACTTAAGAGACTATTATTAGGCTTCCATAGACCTTTGCCATGGTTAAAGTTAGTAAATGTTAAAGACATTATCATAATTGAGTGATCAGCGGGAAGCTTGGTTAAATATGTACATCGAGCAATGCTGGTGATAAAGGCGGTGATATTAGGATAAAACGAGCATAGCTTGTTGTATAGGGCTAGTTCGCCTCCATTTGTATCGTTTTAAAAAAGGATAAGGGTATAACAGCTAACGGTCTTCGATATGCTTTGAAAACAACTGTCTTGCATTTTTATTATTCAAAGTTTTATAGATTTCGTAATCCAGTATCGGATCAAGTACTAAATTAAAGCCACCTAAAAAAGGATAATTACCAATCGAATCAATTTTCGTAAAACAATTGTCAACACAAAATCATTTTTATCAGAGTTCGGCCCATAGATAGTAACATTGGTTAACCTAGTTTCCCCGAGAGTTAAATCAAGCAGAATAAAATGTCCTTGGTCATCATGATACACGTTATGCACCTTGTGCTCAAGTTTCTTTGTAAGGAAAATTGCCACACCGCGGGAATTTGAAGAGCCATAACACATTAAACATTCCGCACCCTATTTTGAGTAAATAGTCCTATATTGATCGCAAACAAAATGTGTATCTTAAATATTGAAAATTTCACAATTTTTTATATTTAACATATTGAAATACTTGTAATGGTTTCTTTTTGCCCTGGATGCCTCTGCAGTTGAAAGATAATATTTTACTGGAAAACATTTACAAGAATTATGTAAAAGTCGAGTATATCGATATGTACAAGCAAATACTCCCATTCTAACGAATACGCAAAAAGTCATGTTTACACAATACATATATTGGTGAAAGTTTTCAATGCAGATATATGATAGTATAACGCTATAAAGAATTAATTAAAGTTTTTTTTTAACTAAAAGTGTATCACTTAGAGTTCATACCGGATATTATGTCGATATTATGTGATCAAAACGCAAACATAGAAATAGCGTCAATTATTTAACATATTTAACATTATTCCATGTTACAGAATTTTTGGAAAAAAAGATACCACTTGTATTGCAACTGCAACAACGGTGGGTTTTTTAAGAAGACAATATAAAATACAACTTCTATTTAAGATTTGAATATGTATTAGAAGTATTCTTACAGGTGGTTACTTAAACAGTTTTGGGTATATTGCATAAACTTTTATATATTTAAACCACATATATATATGTTGGATAATATAGTCATAAAAACAATTATGGTTATATTAAATAAATAGATTAATACAGCACAGATATTTTAGTTGCATAAGTCGGTCATGAAAATATCAGATAACCAGAGCTTATATATAGTCTAACTAGTCAGACATTGCGAGAAACAGTATTACACATAATTTGTATAAGATCATTAACTCTTTCGCAGAAATAACAGCTTATATTTTAATTTAATTCTTGTAAAACAATTTTATTCCATTTACTTGTTGAAGTGATAAAATGCATGTACGTTTAAGATTTGTACAGAAAGAGTTCATCAAGGAACATGACATGGACTTAATATTTTCTGTTGCTTAAATTCGATCATAAGAGCATATGTGTTTGCCTTAATTTGGAGAATAAATGTTATACTTTAAAAATACATGAGAAAAATAATAAAGTAACAAGCATGTACAATTTGTAGCAATACTTAAATTATGTAAACACTTTTATTAGGTTGATTTTGTAGTATCAATATACTAGTTTATACTGACAAACATGTTTTTGTAGCAAAAATACAATTATATAAACACTTTTATTTGGTTTTGTTGTGTAGTATCAATATGATTATATACACATGCAGCCGAAGTAGTTAATTTGACAAGCATGCTATTTTTTCATAACAAAGGTGTAAGTAATATACCTAGGAAAAGAAAGACTATTGTAAACACAATTAAATATATTGAATCAAACAGTATAATTATATGTTACATCTTAATTTCACTAACACTTAAAACAGCTTCATATGAAAGCGAAAAATAATTCAGGTCGATGTATCTCTAACTTTAAAAAAAACTCACCGTATGCACTCTCTATTTTTTGTTTATTTTTTTATTAATTCTATTTCTATCTCAATGTATAAAATGTGTGTGTGTGTGTATACACTTTAAAGCACTAAAAATAGTTTTTTACACTGTATCAATTACATGTTTTGTATATGCTTCTTTGATAATAACAATGGAATTCCAATGAACATTCACAAAATACTATAATTGCATGCCCATATTGTATCATTTGTGTATATGTCTTTTCCTTAATATGTCATACTGCATTGCAGTGTCCATGATTTTGTGATTGACATATTGAAATAAAAATTGAATACATTGAACACAAATTAAGCTCTTATTTAATTGCATACGTACAGTACAGGCAAACACATAGAACATTTGAACATTAGTAACATAAATTAATAAGTCATGTGCATATTCATGAACAACAGCATACACAAGTATGTTAAAAAACAGAAGGTTATCAGATAGATAATATTTATTATTATTGTATGGTAAAAGAGTTGTTACACTAACGCTTTAATACATGCTTTGAAGAAAATACAAACTTGCGCATACGGACATAACCATCTGATCATAAGACTTATGTGCATATTCATATTCAAACAACACACAAAAGCACATGCATACAAAGTATAAATAAAAAGTTAGAAGGCAAAATGCCATTATTACCTCTGCATTAAGTTTAGTAAGGTCCTCATTCGCAAAGATGCCAGACCCTTTAAATAATTTAGCTTAACGCATAATGTCTATTATGGTTTGCCGACTGACAAATCTAACAATAACTGGTCGATTTGTATTTGGTTTAATCTTTCCAAGCCTAAGGGCTATTTCTACATCAGCGGGTTGGATGGAAATGCCCTGATGAGTATTCACAAGTGCAACGACTTTATCTGTGACCCAAACCGAGGATTGACGGTCCAAGTCCTCCGGAAGACCGGATATTCTTAGGTTGTTTCGTCGACTATATTGCTCGGTGTTATTCGCAAATTCGTCGTAGTTTACTGAATTACTGGTCTTCGTGTGTTCTAATTGTGCAATTTGCTGTTTGAGCTCCTCTATTAACTTTGTTTTTGTTGCGTTTTCATTTTTTGAGCGATTCAATTTCGCGTTTCTGTTCAAACACGTCGCTTTCAATAATTTATATTTGACGAAGGACATTACCCAATAAATTTTCTTTCAAATGTTCGACAGTTTTCTTTGTCATATCTTTAATAAAGGTTGTGTTGTCCTTTGTAAGGACGCGGGAAAGTTTGTAACTGATTTTGTCAGTTTTTTTTTATTGTTATTTAACCTGTATCACAGGTTTCTTGTTGCTTATTGGTGACAAATGTAGTCATTTTGTTTTCTTTGGATTCAGGTTTTGAATTTTTCTTTGTGATTTTGACCGCTACCTTTAGTGTTTGTTTCACTTTTTTCGAAAACAAATGTTTCCAGTAAGCTTGTATTAGGGGAAGTTTTGCTTGCCGTAGCGAAAGTGTCCGCTTACCGGCATTAACTGTAATGACTTAAGCGTCCCTTTAGGCCTAAATTGAGGCTTATAATTATAAATAACGGCTAATGCTCATACAAATTTAATTGCATTGTTTAGTTCGCAGTAACAATTTCTTAATTCAAGCGTGACGATTTTCTGTCACGTAGAGCATGACGGATAAGCGGTACTTTCTTTCCCACTCAAACCTGCACTAGCAGACTCAAAATAGTTTTCGTTGCAATCAAAACAACCCAGCGTATTAAGCTTTAAAAAAAACAGTCATTCAAATTACTTATTTTGTTTCATATAATTTAATAGGTATATTTTTATAGAGTTTTGAGTCCTTTATATTGACACAAATTTGACACTTTTCACACTTCAAATCACACTAATTGCACACGTTAGTTTAAAACTATGTTCTACATATTGTTTGTACTGAATACACCGCAACCGAAACCAGGCCAGTCTTCAGTCTGGTTAACAATCTTGCTTATAAGCTTTCTTCTAATGACATATAAGCTCAGTTTTAAAATGGTTCCGCTGAGTATGGCGACGACGAAGACGATGTCGATGGCGATGACGATTATGATGACGACGATAATAATGATTGATGCTACGTGTGATTGATTAGAACATGAACAACAACTAACATTTCTAATAATTGCGAATACCTCAGATAAAATAGTCCCTTTATTTTTCAAAAAAAATCACACAGAAAAGGCAATTAAAAAAAACACACAAACTATTTTATTTTAATCTTATTTTATCTTTAAGCTATTGAATATATTATGTAGGTGCTGAATTTAATCGTGCCATGGGATCTATAAATATTCACATGTGACCTTATGCTTTTGGAGCCTCTTAGGGCAGCTATAACCAAAGTTGATTACCTGTAGGTAAGTAGGCTGTTAGGGTAATGTTTTCACATTGCGCAAAATTAATCCAAGGTTTAAAGTGTGTTTTATGTTGGAAATATTTTATTAATCAAAAGTTTGTGTAATTATGTGTATATAAATTAATATGAACGTTTCATAAAGTTCTTTCACCCAACGTGTTATTCTCAGAACAGGTTTCACTATATTGCAATAAAATATATTTCTGCATGTCTGACTTTTTTATATATTTAAGGCCAGTTATAACTCGATTATCTTTTTGTATATCGTGACATGTCTATATTAAGCATCTTAGATTGTAAACTATTTATTGACCAATCTTGCAAATCGTTCTAAACAATTTGCATGAGATTTTGTCTACAGGGTATTTCAGCTAAGTTATATACTTGGTCGAGTGGGGTCAAACACTTGAACAGTATGACAACTACTCACACCTTTATAACACTTGTGGAGTCGCATACATTTTTCAAAAAAGATTACTGTGTGATGTTGATATCCATGTCGAGTTTGAACATGAGTCCAGTTTGTTTAAAACAAACATGGCAAAAGAGTTGGGCAGTTTTAATTTGTGACTTTACTAAAACATTGTGCAAACAAAAATAATTACCGTTTTACGTTCAGAAGACATATTTATTATAAATCAGTTCAATTTATTTTATTTGAGTAAGCGCTCAAACGCATTTGAAATCTAGTTTGCTAAACTTTGTAATAAATTTGCAAACAAGCTCTCGTTTGTCATTGAACAATCATTTCTGACACAAAGGCGCATATCTTTGAAGTAAATACATATACATTCTCTGACAACAACTACATCATAAGATTTCATTCATTGTCTTAATGCATTCATATGAATTAGAATTCGGTAAAACAATCTATTAATTTTGTTAATTTCTGATGACGATGATGATGATGATGATGATGATTATGATGATGATGATGATGAAGATGACGATTACAATGACGCTGACGATGAAGATGATGACGATGATGATGATGATAATGATGATGATGATGATTATGATGATGATGATGATGATGGCGATGATGATGATGATGGTGCCTTTTGGAAAAGGCAGTGTTTGCATGCAAGATGCGTGTTATTTGTTTGTAAGGTTTTTGAGAGTTAGTTATTAAAAAATGAAGTGTATATAATAATAAACAAGAAGAATTCAATTGTGGCAATTGAATGAAATAATTTATATGTATGTATGCAGTTTTTTTACAGTTAAACATGATCGCCATGGAGGCGGAAGGTACGGGTTCTGGTTTGTGTCCTTACGTGGTTTAATGTATGGTGCAACTGTGTAAACACGCTTGCAGTCACACTTTTGTTTGCCCATTCTAAATTAAAATTGGCAAGAACATTGTTTTATGATATCTTAGCTGAGTTCGAACATGGTTTGTGCAATTGAAACACATGTCCTCCATGATATGGGGCAATGTTCCTTGCTTGTTCTCAGTAAAAGTATTTAAACATATTAAAAGTAGCACATTTTGCTCGTTAATTATGACCAGAAAATAACTTTCTTAGCCTCGATTTAAAAACATTGAAAGAAGCAACATTTATTACACAAACTTCAAAAATGCTAGTTAAAACAAGTCATTTTATTAGGATCTATCGCACGTGAACGACCTCCTGTTTTTGTCCCACTTGTTTGTAAAATGATAACCTTACCGTTTTGATAAAAAATGCTACAAATGTACTATATTTAAAGTACACAGTGCGGTTTATGTACCTTAACAACAGCTACACTGACAAAATAACTCGATTGCAGGTTCAAATAAAAGCAGAGTTTTGCACAGGGAAACATGAGAAAAGATAACTTGTTTATACACACTTGCAAATACAATTGTACTTACGTTAAGATTATAACCATGAAAATAATGACCAAAAAATAATTCAAACAATTACAACAGCAGCAAAAAAAAACGTAGGCTTTCAAAGCATAGTTACAGAATTTCACATCAATATCTCACCTAACTCGATGCTTTTAAAGAAGGAAAATGTTACATAATTTAAATAAAAAGTCATCTATCTTTATACACAACTTTTGTCAGACATGGTAAAAATTAAACGTATATAACAGATATATGGTTTGCAGGGATGTAGCGGACTAAATCACAATGACGAGTCTATCCGATGTGTTCACTGAGAAGGAAAGGACGAACTGGCTGAAGGCGTTGCTGGCAATTGACATTGCAAAGACTGGTTTAGAACAGTTCGTGGACAATGAGGTTAAAACTTTACACTCCAATATATACCAAGCTGCCTGTCCGAACATTAATGCGCTAGTCTCATGTATAGGATGTCACACTGCAAACTTGTTGAAATGCCCAACACACGGCATATGCAATAAACGAGGAGAGCATGCCACATGCACATCTCTGCATAATAGCGCTTCAAAACAGCCACGACCATGTCCTGTTAATGTGTGCGATAAAGTCCGTGACGAAATCGTAAAGCAGCATCATTTTAACAAACCATCATGGAAAAATACAACGGCGGAACAATGGGCAACAAACCCAAGGCAAGTAGCCAAGGTTTACTTACCTCCAGACGGGTATGGTGGAAATACTTCGGTTCAAGAAATAGACTTCAGCGGAATCATTAGCTTTCTGATCAACTGCAAACACTTTCACAACAGATTTTCATTTCCTATTACTCCAAGAGAACCCCGTCCGCGATGTCTTTTGACAAAAGTAAGTGTATAAGTATGATATTAAATGTTTTACATTGCTTTTCCTCAGATAGAGAGAACATTTTAAATGAACCGATTGCAAGTATGTTTTGGTATAGATTATGGTGAATGCTATAAAATTGTTTGGACATTTAAATATTTAAGTATACAATTGCAATATCAATAAATTATTAGAGAAAAGCAATCAAGCTATAACGTTGTGCCTGGCAGTTGCATTTCTTATTTGGCCATTAACTGATTTCAATTAACACAAATGAACACCAAAACATATACTTGCTGATTTTGCGCATCTTAGTGCATAGAGCACGTGTGTTATATTCGTGATTGCCCTCTGTCCGTTATCCGACCTGCTGTCTTACTGTGTAGGCGTCTTCATATTTTCATACGGGAGGATGGCCGCAGTACAAAGTGTTAAATGCATGTATTCGTAGCGTAATCTTAAAGTCAATGAGCTAAATGTGCTTATAAAATATAAGTGCATATATCGCTTCAAACACCATTTATCGAACCCAATTAAACCGTATAATAGTTGTTATTTAATTATAACTTTGTAGTATTTCCCATGTAGAAAGTGGTTTAAATGATCAATCGAAGCGTCTATACATTTTTAATATTGCGTATTACTCTCGTGAATACTAAACATATATTGTTTATATTTTGTATATTTAAGTATTATTTATTTAGATCGCACAAGAACAACGGTAAATTCAGTTATGTGTTCCTGTGTTCAATAGCTTCAACACAGATTAAAAAACTGACTGCATTGTACATTAAATCAAAGTGAACATATTCGTCAAATGCATTATATCAAACATTCCTCTTTAGTATGGCTATAATCATCGCATGTTATTGGTTGGATAATTCTGGATTTACCATGAACGTCTGTCTGCTTGATTGCCGGCCTGAATGTTTGAGTCTGATTCAACTGGGACACATTTAAAAATAAGAAAACCGACCTTGTTCCGCCTGCATACGTCAAACTCGCCTGTATTGTTTAGAATGATGTTTTGATATGTAATACACTTTTCATATTGTTTTCATATTTTTATTAAATCATTCCACTAGAGTTAATCAATGCGTCCAAAAAAACACGGTTAATCTAATAACGACTTGACCAGCATAGAACAACGAATTAAACATTACAGGGCATTCACTAGAAGGCTGAACCGTTTCCAAATACATTGCACAATTAAAAACAAAAATGGATAAGTGAAATAGTTCAATTTAAGAGGGCATGAAAACAATGTATTCATATCATATGAATGTAATGTTATGTTTATTGATTGTTTAACTAATAGTTTATTGATTTTTTAACAAATAGTGTTATGTATCATTTACAAACGCGGTCGATATGCTAACTACTGAAAATTAGCTAAGGATCACTTTTTATAGTAGGTTTAATTTGAAGTAAACCTGTAGCTAGATTTGGCCAGAGTCAAGCATCAATTACAAATCAATACATAAAAATAAAATCAAAAACACACATTATAATATCAAAACCTGCAAAATAACAATTTAAATTAAATGCAATTAAATTGAAGATAATGTGAAAATAAAAAGAGATCCTTAGCAAATTTTGAGTAGTATAAATCTGGCCAATATGATAACCAGGTTTTGAATCGCAAACTAGGGGAGTCAACAACTAGATCATCATGTAATTACTTAAACAATTTAATAGTTAACTTGTGTGAGCGCTTAATGTCAATTATTGCCCTCTTATTTATTATAATGAACTATTTTAAAACTATTTGAAATCTAAATGTATTATTCACCAAGTTTTTTTCTTAAGTTAATGTTATACTAATTTTACAGACGGACCATTTTTTCTTTTAATACTAATAGCTTTTGAATCCCCCTCCCCTCACTAATCATTTAAATACATTTTTTCTACCAACGAAAATAGTCCATTTAAATTATGGATCACACGTGCTATTTTGGCATTTATGCTGTCATTTTCGATCGCTATAGGCACATACATGTATAACGGATATAGTTTTAGGCACGCTTACGGTAGAGCATTATCTACTGGAGTTTAGGATAGCCATGAAGCCGGTTTAAACTCCCAGAATGGATTGTATTGCTCGGTTATAATCGTTGATCAAAAGAACATATTTTAATCAATTTATCTTCATAGTCAGTGATTATTTTTTAAAGTAGTGGATAATACCAATAATTTATCTCCGGAAATAGGTAGTTATGAAGTTTCATTGTCTGCTACATTACTTTCAATAATACCAAATTACACAACATGGCCCTCGTATAGTATTTATCTTTTGTTAGATTGAGTTTGTATATCTTCTCTATGCTGTATGACGGAAATTTTTGGAAGCTGTTACTTGACAATAACATTCATACTATAATATTATTATACACATGGCATATAAGTTCCCTTTTAAACATCGAATTGTTCATACATGTTGTAGACAGAACAACCACCTCTTCTGTCAGTGATTTTAAGTTTTAAAATACCCCTTACTGTTCTGGAGAAAACCGGCCAGTTCATTCGAAAATGGTGCATCGTATATTTTGTTTTCTTTCTTTTTCTTGTTACTGGTCCATGTGGATATAAAATTTCATCCCATGTTAAATCGGATTGATTTTGTTGCGAATGTATTGTATTGATGCGTGACTTATCATGCAATTAATTTCGCTGTTTGATAAATGAATTTCACTAGAATTGGCATAGTACCAAAACTTTTAGTTTCATGGACAAATATATTTTGAAATTATTTAATCAAAGCAATACACCCGCCATTAACATTTTACTGTATGCGAGAACATTAGGATAATTCATGTCCATACAAATATTATGTCCCCTAATTTTATAATTAGTCATAAACACTAATACAAACTTCCCACAATTTACATTACACGCACCTTCTATTATACACATATTCCGCAACTATATAATTTGTTTTCCAAAATAAAATTACCAAAAAATGGACACGTATATTCAAACATATGCTATATGAATAATGTGTTGGCGCGAGGATGCAAAATTGTGCAAATATTGGTATAGTTGCTAGTAATATCGTACACACAATTTGAAAGACTATTCGTCAAAATTGCTACAATATATCGGAAACTAATTTCAATTTTTTGCAGCGTGCGATTCGAATTTTCGAACTTGATAAGTTTGTAGTATAGTTATGAAGATGTTTCAGATTCGTTCACATATCATGCATACAGCATTTAATGCATCCACTATCTCAACCATTTCAGAAAATAATACTTAATATTAGTATCGGATACAAATACGTTTAATGTTTTTATAGGCGCGAGCCATTGGCAGAACTGTCCGTCATTCGCTTAAGTGTAAAGTCACAGATCAAGGTCTCCAGGACATCTTCACAACACTCACTAGTCTGCTGAATGACCAAATTTGTCTCGCAAATGACGTCGCTGCACAGGAAGCTGTGAGGAAATTAACAGAGGTATTAATTTGTATTTCGAGACAAATCGTATAGGTATGCTCGTTCTCGTTTGGCACATAACAACTATAAGAGTGGTATAACATGTTTTACGAAAACATATAGTATCGTAAAGGTCTACTGTACCTTATTGATATTTTATGATTAGCTAGATTTCATTAACCTAACATGAAGTGCATATACATAGATAACTTCATGAGACATTGAGTGTGTACTTTTAGATTTCAAAACAAATGGCATATATTTCCTAACTATAAAGAAAAAATGCCTACTTCTACATAATTGTTTGGTTGCATTCAAAACAATAAAATATTTTTAATGTATCAGTTTCCATCTTGTTTATTACTGAGGTTATGTATTATTTGTAATATGAAGTGCCGGGTGCGTATGTCAATATATTTCATCAAACACATATTACAATTGAATGCACCCATACAATCGTGGAATCGCCACAGAACGTTGCCAAAACTTGGTCCGCGAGTATTTTATGTGATATTCTGCGGTGATTAAAATGTAAACGTCGATTTAAGACTACAGGTGTGGTTTTCACTGCAGATCGCTTTGATTAATGCCTTGTTACAAATAAAACAGCCTACACTGTATTGTGGAGTTTATTTGTATGTGTTTGATACTAATATCAAATATACACATATATAATATAAATATCTCAAACGTCTCGACAAGCAATTTGTGCTGAAATATTTGGTTAAATACAACAATTTAATATTATAAATTAGAAATGTGACTAACATTCATCAAGAATTCAAAACAATACGACATGGAAGTAACGGTATTTTACGATATAAAATGCACCATAGTTGCCGTATATACACTAGACATATTCCCAGATTTTCCAATAGTTGCGTACAGACCGTAAACAATTTTTTTTTCATGTTTCAACAAATACTAGATCATGCAATAAACATTGTTTGTGGAATGTTAAAAAAGTTTCCATATCAACCCCAAAAACGAAATGCCAAATGACGTAACGAAACACAACTTAAACATTCACTATATAGTGCATATAATAGTTTTCAACGACTGCAATACTATTGTACAGGTATCGTGGTCCAGCACAAAATTGAAAAGAACGGGCAAAGGAACATGCAAATGACGTGCGACGTGCGACTATGGAGAGATAAACTTATTTACGAACATTTCAATATGCGAGACCACAGAACGCATCGGTGTTAGCGTAAATGTGTGACAGTTCCCACTAGTATAGACTAATGAAGGAGTCATATTGAATTAAACAGTTTTAAACAATTAAAACATTTAAATCAATTAAAACATGCGTTTATTATTTTCTAGTAGGGGGGTGGGGGTTAAAACATGTAAACAGGTAGTCCAAGGATTGGTTTCGTAATTTTGCTAAAGGCGCATTGCCGAAACGTTTTCAAAGCACATGAGGGAATATATATATATATATATATATATATATATATATATATATATATATATATATATATATATATATATATATATATATATAATACTATGGGCTTCCCTCCTGTGTTTCAAAGCAGTGTTTCCGTAATTTTGATACACGTTTCGATGCTTAAACGTTAATAAAAGGAGTATTATAAAATGATTCACTATTTTAAACTTTATTCACTGAGGGTCCATTTTATAAATTCAACGTTCATGAGCAAGGCATTAAAAATTTATTTAAAAAATGTGTTTTATTTCATTGTAAGATCGTACTTTCTGTTTACTTAAAGTCATCTGAAAGATTCAATTATTTATTCTCGTGGCTCCGAAACTCGTGAAAAAATATATGACCACTCATGAAATGCTAAAACGACTTCGCACGGAAGCAGTTATTAATTTAGCAGTATTCTCTACAATATGATTGGGCAAATTAACATATTTGGTTTGGTCTAAACAACTCAATACTCTTTCGGATTTGGATTCAGTTGCAGAATGATCGCATTTCCATCGAAGAATTGGGAGAGTTGTTAAATGAGGCCTATCGAACGCTAAAACATGCGACAGAGGCAGGTGAATGTATTTTATCCGCAGAGGCAGAAAGGACCTTTGCACAGGTTATTTTTAAGCATTGCCTGAAAGAGAAGACTCGGGATGGAGAACAACCTCTTACAAGCCAGAAACATAATGGGCAACGACGCTTTAAACGCAAGACAAAAGCTGGACTAGAACTCATACAACGCAAGAGTTACGATGCGGAAGAATGCCTTGAAAGCAAGATTAAGGATGGTACACAACAAATTGAATACACCATGCAGGATCGCATTACAAGCATGCAACAGGCAGCGAACACAACTTCACAAATAGAATACGAACGAGAAAAAGCAGGTAATTTAAACAGGTTTGTTCCCTATGTTAATGTACTCGGTATCATCGCAAAAAGAATCCGAACCCAATTTGGACCAAAATATGGACAACTGATCAATATATTTCATATAGTGTCTAGTTACAATTAATTCCAAATGTGTTGTTTTAGCTATACTTCTCACCTGCTCATCAATCTTATGTTCGGGTTAAGGCTTTTTTGTAAAAAAAATCAATATATATGTAAATAAATGTTTTAACTTGGAATTGCACATACGTTTTATGTTAGGTCACTTAAAAGGCTCATTATTCTGACCTGCAATTAAACATAACTTAAACGATTTTCAGTTTAAATGGTACTTGCAATGTAATTATAATAATAATTTATATTAGTTATGCAATCCCTTTAAAAAACAAAACACTGACTACATGGATTAATATATTTACATTAATTGCTAATTTTATTTTTACATTTAATATAATTATAATTTTATTTTATATGAGATATAATTATCATATAACATAATCATATTAGAATAGCAAATGGTTACCAAGAAAACAAAACAATTACGCGCATATTGTTACACCTGTCTTTACCTATAGCAAGAAAATACTTCGCAAGCAAATTTTTATTAACAAAAAAAGAAACAAAACTTATATTTCGGTTGAGGTAAAAGATCTATAAATATAAGAGTATTCGAGTCAACAAAACACATAACCCCAATTCCAAGAATATCAATCCGGTTGAAAGACCAGTGCTGAAAACTGATCGCAGTTCACTGATTCAGCACCTAGGAATTATAAAAATCTATTAATACCAGTTAATTTATCACTGATTCAGCTGAAAAATATACCTAGAAAAATCGATTAATACCATTTAGCACTTTTGTGGAAAACTATCTTACGGAAATTCCGGAGATAGCCGTTATATCACGATCGAAGTCACACCCAGTCTTTATTATCAGTATTTAAGCTGCACGCTAGCCGTATTTTCTTGTCTTACTTACAGATATGATTCTTGTAATTATTTACATTTTTGGATATTCATTTGTTGTTTCTATTATATTACTAAGTGCGGTAATTTATAGATAATAACTGATGTTAGCTGACTTTGAACTTTATAATCAATAACATTATATTGTTAACTCTACAGGATTATAAGGTATGTAAAGAATTATGAAGAATTTATAATAACTGGACCGCAAAATGATAAAATATACATCTATAAAAATATATGCCTATTATTGTTATTTACTGAACTAAAATGTTTCTGAAAATTACATTAGAAGTATTTTATTCCAAATGCTATATAACATGCTATTATAAACAGTACGATTCACATGTACATTATTTTAATAAAGTATAATATTATTTCTGTCTTGCTTACAGAAATAAAATTGAACTGGCTTGGCAAGATTATTGGTTTTGAATTAATATCATCAAACCACCAGGACCGGAATATATAATATGTATATATATTATAAAAAGTGTTAAACGCGGAAATAGAGATTACATTTCGTGAATAAAATTTAAGACACGCAATAAACATCAAGATAAACATCAAGATAATAAATATCCAAAACATCCCGAGTAAAACAATAAATATAATCGGTTGTAAATAAACTAGATATATTCATTGCCTGTTGCTTGATGATATACATGTGAATCTAGTTTTCGAATAAGATGTGCAAATGATTTTAACGTTTAAAAATCTCTTATCAGATATCTTTATTCCAGGTCGATATTCATAAACTTATTATCGGTTTCTTCTTTTTACAGAGTTATATATTGTAATATTGTGGCATCGTTAAAGCCTCTTTGAATTCTTGTGCTAATAAATCTCGCACAGCTTATGAACAAAAAAACAAGTACATTACCAGTTTTTTATTTTATTAGTCGTCTAAGATACATATTTATACTTTCAGAGATACCACGTGCACACGCAACAGAATATGAACCTGTGTTTATCGGTATGGAATACAAACTAGAGACCTTTCTAATATTCCAATACAGCTTGGAGACAATAAAAGGAATATGTACGATATGTAAACAGGACCTGCCAAACGCTTCACGGTGGCTTGATGACAGAGTAGTTTCAGCCAATAGTGTCCTGGTTTGCACAACAGAGGAGATCAGTCAGAATTTTCCAATTGCTTCAAAGAAGCAAAAGATTTCAACTGTTAATTTAGCTGAAAATATAAACAAGGCTAAAGGATTCGCCTTAGTTGTAATTGATACATCACTACAAGAAACCGTGGTTGAAGCTTTGGAAACATCAGACATCCGCAATACGGGACTTTTAATTGTCGGTGATGTTGACGAATTACCAGCTCTCCCAAACGTTCATTTAAGTCACACTCAGTCCAGTACGATCTTAACAGATGCCGACTGCTTGCTGGAACGTTGTGCCTTTGCTGTTCTGTCTAAAGTGTATATGGATATGAAGTTGCACTTTTCCAATACAAGCCGATCAGGTAAGAATTCCGTACGGTCTGTATCAATGAAACATAATTATATTCCAAACACATTGATTGTGGGATCTTTTTTTTTCTCCCAAAATTTAGAGTGTGACATACAAATTTGACTTTGTGCCTGGATTGTTCGTTTGTGCTTTGGAACGGTTGGACTTATTTGTAGCGTGTAATTCACAACATATAAAAACTACTGGCATTTTAATGTACAAACATGCACGAGTGTGCAGAGTGACAAATTGCTTCCATTGTCAAACACATTGTTTTGCACACGTCAAGCGTACATTAAAATGCATGAATGCTAGAGCGGACAAAATTACATACATCACAAATAATCATGTGTGCACTAAATTTAATGAATTGCACATAATTGATAACATCAAAGGCTTTGTGTGTTTTAAGTATTTTAAGTTCAATTTCAAATAATAATTGTTATATATTGTTATTTTTATTTAATAACCATAGCATGATAAATGCAAACATACTAGTTGCAGAACAAGAGAAACGAAGTCTGCGAGATATTTATGATATGATCAGCGCATCTTTTAAGAGAAGCGGAGTTCCGAAAGATGAATGGCAAAACATTGCAACAGAAAAATTTGAAGATCCTACAGATATCGACATGGTATGTTCCAGTTTTGATGATAATAATTACTGCATTTATCCTACTACATTTATACTTAGTCGTTTTTTGTCATCTTTCTAGCATCTTGCTGCCTCGTCGTATGCATTGCACAAATCAAAGACAGGTTTAATTTACAGCAAATATGTGTGTCATGTGTAAAAATGTATAATTTACCGTTATTCCATAATATCCGTCAATATATCGAGAGTAACAGATACCATACGGACGAAGTCGAAATTAACCGATATTAACAAAATCGAATAGTCTGCGGCTACCTTAAACAAGTGTGAAACTTTTGATGCAATAACAGTGTGCACAAGCTATCGTTACCAGTTTACATTCCGTAAATAAATATGGTAAACTCTTTCCATTTGCATTTCGTAATTACGTTTGCTGCTATTAACACAACAAATCTAGGTCTAAAGTGAGCTCAGACAGATCGCCGAATTATTATTAACGCTTACGCCATATGTTCATGATTGTCGAATAATTGTATACATTAAACGTTTTGAATCGCGATAACCAACAAGTAATAGCGTTACTTTAAAATAAACAATTTTACTTGGTTAACATTCTTTATAGGCAGTAGACAATATACTTGAGATACCTGATGTAATTGGATGCGAAAAAGCTTGCGGGGAACTTCTGATATACATTCAATCATCTGCGGATTATTTTACGGAACAAAACATCCGAAGCAAGCTTGAGAATAATAGTGTCAGCAAATTTCATATCCTGCGTCGAATAACGCAAAAATTGTGCTGCACTGGCGATTCAGTATTCGGTGGCCGCGGTACTCTTGGAGGTTTTGTAAGGAAGAAGATTTTACCAACTGTATCAGTTAAAGACTCCGCACTTGTTCCAATCGCTGATGCTGCGTCTGGAACTTCAAGAGATGACGACACGTTAGTAGCTCTTGTTTCACGCCATTTGACTCAAGAGCTACGGTTACTTACTTGTGGCAATATCCAGGAACACATTGGTTATATAGCTCCAATAAGGTCTGATGGAGAAATAGACATATTACCAGTCGATGTATTCGAAACGGTCAGACGTAACTGTGATATAAGATTTGCTACAGAACATAATGTTATGATGACGGTTACTCATTTACGAAAGAAAAATGAAATACATTCACTACGGGGCGCAAATGTACACATTTTGGGTGGAAGATCCCGGCCTGGTCTAGGTATTCTCGTTGGTCCTGAATTGAGAAGTCGTAACAGCCTGAGGATCATTGTTCGAGATCGCACGTGCACAGCACCTTTCGCGCAAGAAGGAGACAGCGGGGCCATGGTGTGCTACTTTGATCCACGCAACGGCGGAATGCTCTACGCTGTAGCAATGGTTGTTGAAATTATGCGTGCAGACGACGGTTCCAATCGAGTGTACAGTGCTCAGGTAGTGGATGATGCTCTTCAAAAACTTTCAATGTGGAATGAATGCGAGTACAAGTTCATTGAAGACGATGCAGAGTAACGATACAACCACTGCCGTAATGTTAAAATTGTAAATATTGCACGACTGAAAACAACCTTATAGAGGATGCAATGCGCTATGTTTAAGCATTACATGTTCGACTATTCTAAAGCAATGTTTGCCAATTGATATAGAAAACGGTTTGTATAATTTTTAATAAGAATATGTTTTGTTCTTTCGTTCAGTAACCTGTTAAAATCCGAAAGCATGATTTTAATACTTAAAATTCATCATTTGTAAAGTGTTTTTCTATAAATTAATAATGCTCATATTTGCAGCATCTTGTAGCCAATTACCAGTAGTATGTGATTGTATTTTGTACTTGTGTTTGTTCTGTAACTGGTATGTATAACTTGACAGAATGAACGCGTGTGTTAATATCGTGTTTGTTGTGCTTAATTGCATTTAAACAATTTAATATAAGAGTGTGCTGATAGACATGCTATTTCAATTAGTAACAATGTGTTTATTTAAACGATTTGATGTAACCGTTTAGCAATTTCTTTTTTTATAGATTTTCAACATACATCTCAATTACAACATGATTGTACATATGGATAAAAATAACGATTTTCGTCAGTTATATATATTCGGTTGCACAGTTATTAAAATTGTAATAATTGTATTTATATGTTATTGTATGTATGACATTATATCAATGCAAATAAGTGAGTTATTCATAGTTCTATCAGATCTTAAGTGTGAAGGTCAAGGTCACACACTTAGGTCAAATGTATGAAATTATGGGAAATTTAAATGTGTTTGTTTATATGCGTTATGTACTTTAAATTTGCAGTATCACAGTTCTTACTGGCATTTGAAAAATATTTGAACAAAACAATTAAACTACAATTTATGAAAATATGGAACTCACTGTGGGAACATAGCATCAGCAAAGTGAACAATTAAACATGTTTCTTAATTGACACGCTCTGACCTGTGTAATCGTAAACGGGTGAAACGTGAACTTTTGTTTCGTGAATTCGTAAGGGAACGCAGAGCAATTTATCTCACGTATGGACCTGACTCAAATCATACCATAGTCATTTGGAAAATCGTTCATCCATGGTCGACCAAATATTAGCGGAACAAAACAAGCATAAAAAGAAAACACCCAATTCTGTGAAGTCGTGTTGCGATCTCAAAAACACATTATTTACAGCCATTCAAGTCAAAGATAACACTTCATTTAGCACACTAAAGATCACGATTGCGGAATGTTATTTCAGACAATACTATGTTGTTTTTCTTGCTTTTATTATAAAGAGTATATGAATTTAACATATACAATATCATAGGTTTAACATTGGTATACTTAGCCAGATACATATGTTACATAGCATTTAATTTTGAATAAATTGTGTATCCGTTGAAGGTGTGTGGGTTACAACTGTTCTAAAAATTGGTGCAATTGGCGCCATCCGAAAACACTATACTTTATTTCATTGAACATCGAATTATTTCCAAATAGCCTCACTTTAACAATTTAAATCTTCTTCAATGTATTTTACATTCATTATCTGACGTCGTCTGCAAAACTGACGTCATTCGGATGTTCAAACATGACGTAAAAACAATTAGTCATGCGTGTGAAACTTAAAAGAACGTAAGAAATACCGTCGTCGCAATAGCTTTAAGTCTGATCAAGTTTGGTAAAGAGCCCTGCAAAACTCACACGCAAACATTAAACCTTTTACAATATACATCCCATGAGTAAAACATCCGGTCGAGCAGTAGTTTTTTAATGGCAAAGACGATGTAAAACACATATTTCATTGCGGAGACGAAGGCTGACCATGTGTACAACCCTAAAAATGTCAACTGATGTGAGCGTTGAATAAGATTGCAGATTGCCAGTGAGGCATCTTGACGAATGATTTGCACGGGATATTGAACCGCCTATCGAATACTTGCAGATGATCAGAAATGACTAATATTTATAAATAGTTTCACTTTAATAGTTGTTATACTTCCTTACCTCATGGAAAATAATATTTAACGATTGGTTAACAATTTTATTCAAACTTGATAGTACACGTTTTTTATGTCGGATAAAAAAGAGCAATCACAAACAATCTATGATTATGATTATAAAATAAACTGTTTGTTAAGTAACACAGGGTATTTTTCGTGATTATCTTTATTTGCTATCCAAATAGCGAGTTTCAAAGGATGAACTCATTCTTAACATGTACAACGCTACACCCCAAACCGCCAGTCCAACAACATTGGGGATGGCTTTGCTGAGGATTAGAACCATAACCTTTCTTTAATCTTGGTCTTTTAATCTACAAATGCATTCTATTTTCCAAGAAGATTCATCTTTTTTAACTGTTACATTGCGCCATAGAACAAATCGTCGCGTAAGCATCCTACCTATGAATCAATACTGAAAGATAGAATGGACAAGAAAACAATGTTTCTCAGGTATATTAGGACGTGTCTGATCGTTTAATGTCACATAACGATATGCTGACTTTCCATGTAGAATCACTAATGGTCAACAGGTGTGTGTAAAGTATCAATTGCGTGTATAAATTCTAAACATTTTATTAATGTAGTAGCGTGTAGAAGACCAATAAAACCCTAACAAGTAACGTCTGTGTGGTTTAAAACACTATTTGCACGATGAAAATGTTAACCGAAAAATTGCATATTAATTGTTCTAATTGAATCTCAGGTTAGCGCGTTTAGGCCCATCGTCCTCGTGTTTTATTGTCTAGTTATGATTTTATAAATCAATATACAGTATTATGGTCTAAATAAACGCTTGAAAATAAGGTATTACGTAGAAAATTTTGTCAGTTAAATGTGCAACGTTCACTCATTTTTTTAAGAATACCTACTTACTTGGACATTGAATGGTGTTTCAATGGTATCCCAGGGTTAACTAAATTGAAAGTAGGACAATATAGGGCCTATTTTTTTGAAAAAAAAATCTAGTCCATAAACTAAAGCTACCAAATTTGAAATGTAGTGACATCTTATAGTCTTCTACAAAGTTTGTTCAAATAATGCAACTGAGTTCTATTTATAAAATATAAATGCAGGGAATGGTAAATTATTAGTACATTGTATCTGCAATGTTGATACTTTTATTCCTTCTGATCGGTATAAATAGAGAATCAGTCTGGACACAAGCTATTAGAGAACCAGTCTTAAGTGAAAATCTCAGCAGGAAGAATGTCTCATAATACAAGGTGATCTAAATATAAACTTGTACAGAAATGAAGATATGTCAAACTTATGCTAAACACATTTGCAAGCAAACAGCTTGTGCAAAATCCTACACATTCATCTGGATCATTGATAGATCACGTTTATACAAACATGAAACTTGGTTGTTCTGATGTGGGCAGAATTTTTTGCTTTAAATGGGATAACCAGTAATCTGATTTTTTTTTATCTGAAGGGGGGTTCTTAAGATTCAAAAAGATAAAACGGTTAAAATTCAAACAACATGTTTTTTTTTAATGACATCATTTTATGATGTATAAACAGATTGCAAACAATATTTGTTCAAGATAAACTTAACAACATTGAAATAAGGGATTTTAATATTCAGTAGCAAAGAAGTAAGGAGAATCCAACTTAAAAAAGATGTATCTATAAAAAGTATATTTTACCGATGCCGTGAACAATCCCCTTGTTTATAACATGACTGCCGCTAAGTCTATTACTAGCAACCTATCAGAGAATAGGTCAGATACCTTATTTCAATATATGGCAATCCTAAGATTTTTCAAAAACATGACAGGTAACCAAAGTCAGATGGAAAAAATAAAGGCAAGTTATGTCAAGCTAATTGTTTTTCATGATATCTCTTTAAACCTCATGCCATATGCAAGTAGTGTTGCCATGATCGCAACATCTTGATGAATTATAATTCATTTTTTGTCTCATAAACATTTACTTTGTTTAACAAACAACCTCTACAAACTTATCATTCCTACTGCCTTTCGGCACCGCATGAACCTAAAAACTCGTAACTTAATGTTTCCTCAGGCTAATATCTTCTTTTTACAATAAACAATTTCTTCACCACGTTAACAATCCTGCTACACTCACTTATGCCTCAAGAATGAAGTAAAGTTCAGGTGATCTACGTCATTAGGTATTTTGCATATGTCATGAGATATATATAAGTAACAGAAACCTTGAAACCTACAAACACTTTTTGGAATTTTTGAAAAAGATTCATGATTGAATGAAGGAACTTTCATTAATCTTGTAGAACATGCGTAGATTTGATCTTCAGCATCTAAAAATATTTGAAATAGAAAGAACGACAATATCTTTTGGAGAGATAAATGTACCAACGTTATAAGCAAAGAACATGTGCGACGATTCCCGTGCTTTTTAGTCTGTTTAGGTAACACCGTAGTAACGTTTTCCATATTTAAAAATGCTCACCCTTCCAACTTTAAGCGCCCAGTGGGACGAGGAATAGAAAGAGATATTCACATGCTTGAGTACATTTCAACCCAAGAGCATTGAACGCTTTTTTGCATAAAAAACAGTGGAGCGATACAGGGCCAGCATGACTCTCTTGTTGTGGTTTTATAACGTACTTTATTACCACCAAAAAGTTTGACAAACCTTCGGTTCAAAATGAACTATGACAATAGCAAAGAATTGTCTAAGACCCCTTTCGTGACAAGGTCCCGGCTGGGGCGCCGCATCCGGAGAGATCTGGACGCAGTTTCTTTTCTCGTTGACACAGATTGAACAAAGACCGAGATTTTTCTTCCCGTGGTAACTGACCGATCCCTGACATAAACCCTGCAGATATGTCGTGCGCAAAACGTGTTGCCCCATTTACATTTTCTTCAGTCATATAAGTGGGGCAAAACTTGCAACACCCAGACGATCACATTGCAAAAAAAACACTTTACGAATCTTCTCGGAAACGACAAAGCCCTGATGCGTATATTTATGTTCAGTTTGACAAACAACAATTATATTGTTTGTTTTGTTATTTGGCAAAACTTGAGTTATGGCCCTCATTAACACACTATGTACTTGCGTCCCTTGTAACCCAAAACGCTTTGCTGCTTCACTTATAGAAGTTTAAAAACAGATTAAACAGCGTGCTAGCATGCGCCTCTCCGTCTTTTCTTGTATTGCTTTGACAAACAATTTAAAAACCTGTGTAGTTTTGAAACATAAGTATAATGTGTGTGCATGCTTGTTCGACATACCTTTTGAAGTATTGAATACAGATACAACTTTTTCTCGGCACAAGCGCGGTAATCACCCATCAAAGGCATGAGCGTGTGCATGCATTAATATCGTGTGCTACCAAATTCGCTTCCATATAAGATCAGTTACGGAATATTGTATACCTTAAAATTAATGGAAATATTGGATCTTAAATTGTCTGAAGCATATTAAACACTTTAAACATCTAGGTTAAACGTATTTAAGTTGTTCAGGGGAACATGAACTATGATGCCTAGATTGTCGGGTCGGTATGTCTCCGCTAGACCCCGGATCCATTATTCAGCAACTAACACTAACGTCAAATTAAGTTATTGTGGTACATATACATACTGCGTTTTACCATATTAAATTATGTGATAAAATAAAGTGATATTGGTGACAGGTTTTTATTATTATTTGTATTTCTTCTATTGCATCGCTGATTTTTATTAATTTGATAAATTCATTAAAATCTAAACCTGTTATTATTCTGTTGTATATTACATGTCGACTAGAAATTTCGTAATGTTACAATCATATGACTTAATTGATAAGTCATATCAAATATCGACACGCCAAATGAAATTATATTTATCTATGACTTTGGTGTGAACATTATAGTTTGAAAAAAAAGCGAGCCAGAAAGGAAATTTACATCAACAATGTTATTTAAATTTTAGATTTGTTTCTGCTATGACACTGATGTTTGAAAGTTGTTGTTTTTTTCAAACCGGATCTTACTTTATATGTTCGTTAACTAGTCAAGTATCTGTTTCTTATATTTGGACGCTATTGGTTGGACGTTGAGGCAAGGCGTTGATACAGTAGTTGAGCCACATGATTCGTCAAATTGTTGTTGGCATAGCAGAAGGCTCCTCAGTATTGGACAAATAACGAACCCATATATACTCTATCTCTTAACTGGAAACTGTTTTCTCGTTCTAACGTGCTCCTGTTAAAGACGTTCGCTTTCTTTTCAATGCTATGCTATATTTTAAGTTGCGCTAGAAACATTTGAAGTGCTGATTAAGACTTACTATATTGGCATGCTTGATACTTTTCTAGAACAAAATTATTGCGAAAAAATAGACGTGTTTTAATTTATTAATTATTAAGCAGAAGAACCGTGAATTACAGCGCATAGCATTGACTAACTTAATATAAATTAATGTTTATTTATTGGACTCGTCGTGAAGCATACCAATCACATTAATTTCATAGAAAGATGAAAAGATGTCAACGGCTGGCACAACAGGCTATATAATGAAAGGGACATTTGCGTTTCTCATAGTTCACCACGTACTGTCGTGTGTGTGCGGAATACTTTCAGAAGAATATATCCGAACATTTAAAGAAGTATGTCCATACAACAATCTCTGCAATGAAAATGCAACAAGGGTGAGCTTTCACATTGGTTTATCTTACATTTTAACTTTTGCAAAAATTATATACAAGCTATGTAATAAGTTTTGGTTTGTTGCTTCATTTATGGCTCCTTGCCATAAATACAGAATAATATGCCATAATTAAGTTTATCTCAATTTGGTGCAGGTGAAGATCTATTGTGTTTACATGAGTCGCGTTCTGAGACAGCTGGGCATGATGCATGTGCGTAAAGTGTCATCCCAGATTAGCCTGTGCAGTCCGCTAAGGCTCATAGGGGACAACACTTAAGGCCAAAATTTGATTTTTGCTAAGAAGAGACTTCATTTTAACGAAAACATGTCATAACAACGGAAAGTATCGTCCCTGATTAGCCTGTATTGACTGCATAGACTAATCTCGGATGACACTTTACGCACTTGCATTAAGCCCAGTTTTATCAGAACAAGGCTTATATTATGGCCATGTGGAATTTATTAATACGTTTTAAACATACTTTTAAAAACCTCGAAAAGGTATCACGTTAGTTATAGCATAGTTTCCCATTGTCATTTTTTAAATGATATTTTTAGAATAAAACGATTTACTCATAAGTGTTTATAGACCTTTTGAGTGCCTTTTTACATATGAACTTTTTTTTTAAGTGATATTTTGAGATGGAATAAAAATCTATTATTTGATTTAAAACTAGATGTGTTTGTGAAACACTGTGTCTCCATATATTTGACCTTTAATATTGAAGGATGACCTTGGCCTTGACCTTTCTCCACTCGAAATGTGCAGCCCCATGACATACACATGCATGCCAAATATGAAGTTGCTATCTTCAATATTGCAAAAGTTATGCAAATGGTAAAGTTTGACTCACACAAACAAACAAACACACAAACCAACAAACAAACAAACCAACAGACAGGGCAAAAAATATGTCCCCCTCTATAGTGGTGGGGGACATACAAATACTGTAAGTGTAATTTGTATTCAGTAAAATGAGAAACAACTTTAAAATGATTATTATAGTCTACACTATTTTACAAACGATCATCCTCGTTTCAATAAAATCAACACACTTTTTAATTTCTAGATTATGGTCAGCAATCTAACGATTAATATTTGAGTGGAGAACAAGATAAGTATTGATGCAGAGCATCAAAGGGCGTCGGGAATTTCAGTGTAAAAGGCACTCAATAAAGTTACATGGAACGACTTTTTTTCTAATGTAAATATTAATATATTGGCTGATTATTTTAAACAAAATAGAAAAAGATACTGGTAAAACCATTATCTATGATTTTGAGTTATAACCCCCAATTAACCATTATCTCTGATGTTGTGTTATAACCCACTAATATTTCATAGTTCATTTTATCTACATTGGTTTCCCTTTTTTTCTTGCTGAGTGTGCAGTTTTCATTTATGGAACAGAACTGTGTAGGTTTAAAAAAATCTGCTACATCTTTTAAGAGTAATTTATATTTTAATCAACTACAAGGGTATATGATTCTGAACGTATTCTTACGTTGCTCATTTACGATAGGGGTTGAGTACTCATTGATATAAAAACACTGTAAAAGTTCTGACGTGTTTACGACCCCCCCCCCCCCCCTCTCACACATATATTTCATGGGCATAATAAAAACAAAAAATGGTTACAATAAAACAGCATATTTATTTAAACTAAAATGTCTACATCAAAACAAAAAGGTTACATTGAACACAAATAAAATGATTCTACTGGGGCTCGAACCTTGGGCCTCTCACATGTGACGCGAGCGTGTAACCACGTCACTACGGAACCGCTTAAAAAATCACCTTCTAACAAAGATATTAATAAGTGACTGTAGTGTAACGGTTATCAATAAAGCAATAAACCGTGAACTCGCTGTCGTCTTGTACAATTGAAGAAATTACGCGTTAACCAAAACTCGAACAGCAGACGTCTGCGCTATTGTTAGAAAAACCACAGAATACATATATTTTGATTAAGTTTTGTTTTTATACATATCCAGAAAGTTTCACCGGTTCGCGTATTTGCCAAGTCCCTGTGATCTTTTATTATTGCCCAGTCCCTGTGATCAGTTAATAATTAAAAGAATTAGCTTTGCATTATTGGCAATAAATGTGTAGTAAATGTAATAGGCACAAATGAAGTACTTATTAACACTAATTTACACAAAAAAATCACCTTTATGCAAGATATTCTGACAACAAAAATAGGTCTATTGATCCGTAAAATAACTTCTCCTCCAATAGTCGAAAAAAAACGTATTACATACGAGTCGCCGCAATTCAGTGCGACGCCAATAATCTTCGACGGATATAAAAAACACTTACTGTAATTTTCCTAAACGTTTTTTTCTAAATGATTTTGAAACGAAAAAAAAATCGCTTATTCTTTAAATTATGTGTATACTTTATTTTATCATTATATGAGACATTACTTAAGTTGATTGTTACTATTGAATACTAATAATTAGAATACTGCTACTTTTAGAGTTTGGACATTAAACATGTTTTTTTATTGTTTTAATATCTGTATGGCTTTATACTTTTTAGGTGAATACCAACCCGAATCTGACCCCGTGTTGTGAGGAGTGTTCCTGTGAAGCTGACTGTTACTCGTTTCAAAATTGCTGCCCCGATACAGTTACCGTTGACGTTAAAGAACAACCGTCAGTTGTCCCCTGTGTTCCCTGGTATAAAGTCTACGACATAAATTTAAGCGTCGACGAAAAAACTTATATTTTTGGTTACAGAGTCATCTCATCATGTCCTCGTGGACTTTTCCAAAGATCAGAAATGTGCGAAAACGCTTCGCGATCCCTCGGCCATGTAGTTTCTGATTCCAAAGGGAGAGTGTACCGTAATGAGGACTGTGCGCTATGTCATGGAGTAACCGCGTTTAAAAAGTGGGAAATACGTATAAGTATGTGTGATGGATTGTTTTCCCAAACGTTTGAAACCCCAGAGGGCCGGGACAACTACGTCCCTAACAATTGTTTGGCTCTCGCAATTCCACCAGATGAAAAAGTCAATCGATGCGTGCTAAGCCCACACCGGACTTGTTCAAAAACTATTGAATCGGACTCTCTCAGAATGGATGCTTGTAATGATACAACTAATAATAACATAATAATATATGGGCCTTCTCAAAATACATTGATTGGGTATGCAAACCCGGATTGTTTCCTGTGTAATGATCTCTTTATTGGAAATAAAAATACATACCACTTATGTGACGTCAAACTCGCTGGAAGAAATATTTTGGGATTTCTAAGAAACAAACATTCACTATACACTCTTTTTGATGTCCATAGATCGGTCGATACACGCGTTCCGACTGATGGTATCCAGTGTAACGTTACAGAAGTATATGACCACATTACGGTTGGTATAGTCTTTATGTACACTAAACCAATTTTATATGGAAACTGTATCCATTGCATGTGTGCATCCCCATTTGTGTTAGAAACGTCACTTTATTTAACAGTATGCTACGTATCCGCTACAACGATAGTGGTGATTCAAATAGTGGCATTAATGACGAATATATCGTGGTAAACCTAATTTATCTTATCAGGTATTATTGAAAATTGATATAAATCTGGTCGCCCGTAAATCGAGGATTTTTTTTGATCGACTAAGAAAATAATCTTCGATAAGCACGATCTACTGATTTCAATTGTTGATCGTTAAAATCGTATCAGATCGTAATGGAGTGTGAAAACAACAAATCTTATTCACGTTATTTGTATTTTCACATCGTGGTGATTGCAATCGATCTGATGTAACGTTCTGATACAATATATCTCAAAAATAGATGAAATCGATAGCCAAACGGACTGTATTTATATTATTCGGGTACCGTCGTGGCAAGTATCATGAATGCCATTGGTTAAATCTTGTTAGATATCGCACCGGAAATCATAGCATATTGTCACGCAGCGCACTGATTTTTTATACACGTAGTAAACGCATTAACTCGTACAAGAAAGTGCTTATTCTGGAAATCCTGTCGGATCGCGACCCAATCGACGACTAAATCGAAACAAACCCAAAAGACAAATATATGTGAATTTGAACTAAAGGTCAAGCCATTTAATATCGTGGCGCCTGTAATTGTAAAATCACGAACAGATAGCAACCAAGCGTAATGCAACGTATCCTAACGCACGGACACACATCGCATCGTTTCTAAGCATGAAATTTCACAGAAAAAAAAGACCTCTATCAGTTACCTCTGGGTCAATATTGGCGTTCGTGTAAGATCGCACGACAGTAGAAACTTAGTATCACTCGAGCTATTTAAGCCTTTTTCAAACTTATACTTTTGATTCATACCAACCAAACGAAAACAAGCTGACATTTATTAGAAAAACAACGAGGAGGGTGCATTTCAGATATATTGTAAATATGTTGGGTTTATTTTGTATCGCCTAAATATGTCAAAATGGGAAAATATCGGACAAATATACGTTTTATATGACATTACATACCATAATAGTTTCATCGCACACATGAATCAAGTATGATTGATTATTTTTCGTGTTTGAATATATTGATTTAAAATCCAATTGCAATTGCCTGAGCGGCTAAAGTCTCGTTGTTTTAAGAATGATGATTATGACGTCACAACGCTTACACAATTGGCTCTTTTTATTGAATCTGGATTAGTTTCAATACTTTCTGCGTCCTTTGCAGTTTAATTTTATTGTTCATCGTTTAGTATTTATGGTGTATGTTGTTTAAAATTCTTATCTTTTTAAACTTACACAAAGAGCAATAACATGTTATTTAGCAGACAAAAAAAACTAGTTTACACAAAGAAATAATGCTATTGTATGACTGTGAATGAAATGTTCAATCTTTACCGCTTTTTTTCGACCAATACCAGAGTGAAATTTACTTTATATGTCTACTATTTTATTGCATAGCATGAAATAAGTAATGTCTTGTATTTTCAGAAAACATGCCGAACGCTCCTTTGTCCACGAGGATCAATGGCGATAGATGGTCAATGTGTGAGCTTAGTTAAAATGACTGGTATGGCAATTTTGTTTACATTACCTGTAGAATTCACACATGCCAACTTAGGCATGATGCTGTCAGGTGACTTTATTGAGTTTGCGTTAGTTCTTGAAGAGTACGTCCAAACGACATACGGCATTTCATGTGCAATATGTCGCACCAGTCGAACAAGGTCGGGCTACCTAATTATGCGTTTAGCGGTAAGTTCCACGTGTCCTATGGAAGCTTTACAACAAATTGCGAGGGAAATGTCAACGACGCTGACTTATTTAAATGTGACTTTCAGCGGTCGTCTGATAACAGTGCCTGTGTTTGCCAACGTAGCGATGTTCGCGCCTACAGACAAGCCGACTGTTATTGGTTGTGAACAGGTCTTTTTGCTAGCCGGTGTGGCATTTTCCGTGCACGAATGTCCGAGTGTACTGCTGTCATTTGCAGAAATGAAATGCGCCGGAATTACAAACACCGAATTTAGCAAACTTACGTTTAGTGGTTGTATTGCTATGAAGTCAAATGATCTGAACATGCTTAACATATCGTTCTTTGGAAACATACAAGATAAATGTCCTCCATCAGATTTCCAAACAAATGCATCCGGGGTATATACGGTCTGTATAGATTCGTATTTTAGAATGCGAAGTTCTTCTTCGTCATCAAAATTGGTTGAAATGCTTTGCTACTCAATCACTGAATTCGTTATGCTTATCCTTGAGTTTTTTATTCGAATATGTATGTAAAGTTGTGCAGGTTTGTAAGGACATGCCTGAAGATTGGGTTAAACCCTAAAATGCTTTGCAATGACCGTGTGGGACCACAGCTGCAATTATTGTTATTGTTATGTCGTGTTATGTGCGTTGTTCTGTATTGTATAATAGCCAATAGGTATTCTGTCTTAAATAGAAGTCGATTTGATGGTTTTATGAAAACATGATTACGTTTTGGGAGTTTTATACCCATATATGTGTATATCGCTTTGTTGATAAAAGTTCATTGACACTCGCACGTCACGCAAGAGCCGGCGGAGGCCGGGTATCACGGAATAGTAATAGATCACAATGAGCACGTTGTTCTTAGATGAGTAAATAATAGAAATTTATCAAAGTAATAGATAAAGACGTTCATAGTTTCGATACGGGCTGTTAATAAACTGCTAATTAAGTGTAAATGTTAAGTAACCCTTTCCCCATTTATGTTGTGACCTTTTGCATCCCATACGTTCACATCACGCAGCTGGTTCTTTCACAAGAATTTTTCCTCATCTTAGGTTCGATAGATATTGTGAATGTGTTTTAAACCACTTTTTTTCACATCGTGTCTTATCTCCTGTCTTACATTTTGATTATTTTTCTTTTTGCCTCACCGCCGCATATATTATGCATAGGTGTAAGCCAAGTTTATTACACCAGTTAAGGACAGTTTCCTTTCGATTGCTAAACTTATCCTCTCTCATATTTAATCTGAATGTATTTTGGTTATGTGTTTAATAATGTCATATATATACTACGGAAATTTGGCAACGTACGAATGTTAAGTCTGTTCGCCAAGAAAATACTTGCAATCAAGTAGGAAGATAAACCTAACTTTGTACCGAATTGAATTCCGTTAACTTTATGACCAGGAGATTATAGGTTTAACTCGGGTCCGTCAGTCAGTGCTAATCTGGATCCTGCGATAACTCTAAAAGTTCTTTAGCTAGCTTGATTAAACTTGGTATATGGGAAGAGGAACAACTGAGGAATATAAAGTTCATTTAACATTTTACGTCAAAAGAAATTCGGCTGTTAAGATAAAGAAAAATTAGAACACTGAAATCTTGAATCTGCTTTAACTTATTGGAAAACAGTTAACTATGAACGTTATTCAACGTACGTAAAGAAGGTCGATGAAACTTTTTTTTAATTTTTTATTCAATATCATACATACAATGTAAACATGTATATGAGCATACAACACAGTGATTGTACAAAGTTCAGACATGTTATACAAGATATGCTAATATATATATATTTTTTAGAGAGAAAAGAAAAGAACAACAGAGAAATAGTTATGAAAAATGATGAGTTGTATAAAGTCGGAAGAAAGCATACTGGACTTGTGTGTTTTGTTGTATATTCACAATGATCTTGTCCGATTGAGAAAAAAAAATAAACAAAACTATTTTAGAGGGATGAACTAACATTAGAGTGAAATAAATATTAGTGGACAAAACATTATGAGAATTTAATCCGATTCCATTTTTGTTCAAAGATTTGTAATGTGTCATTACTGAGGGCTATTTCTTTCTCAATCTGGATTTTTAGTTTAAGACTATGGACAAAACAATTAAAATTTGGTACTTGTTTTTTGTACTTCATGTTTAAGATAAAATATTTCATTAATATAACCATAAAATTCACAATATTATTACAGTCTATTGATTTCAATGAGTTAATTCCGAAACTTACATTTAAGAAAGATAGTTTAACGTTTAGTTGATGTTGTTCAAGAAAAGATATTAATTGATTCCAAATATGCTGGATGTGTTTGCACTCCCAAAAAAGATGTTCTATAGTTTCAATGTTTTCACTGCAGAAGTCACACAGATTTGAGTTAGATAATTTGCATTTATAGAGATATTTATTTGTAGCTATAATTATATGGATGTATTTATATTGAAAATTTCTCAGTGTGCTTTCAATAGTTGCTTTATATGGCATGGTAAATATGTGTTTCCAATTAAGTTCATTTTCTCCAAAAAGGACTTGCCATTTATTTTGGATTTTGGAGTTTTCTGTAGGGTTTTTAATTTGTAGTGTGTAAAATATTTTATTTGTTTTGTTTTTTCTTCCAAGTATGTTTTCTACAAATGTTGTTTGAGTATATGGTGTATTATTTGTATTGATTTCAGATTTAATATGTATGGGTATGCTTTTGATTAGTGTGTAGTACTTCAGAAAATTATTTGAAGGTATTCCGTATATGTAGCATATATTATCAAAAGAGTAGAAATCCTTAATTATGTAGTCATATAATTGGTCGACATATTTAATGCTTCGTTCAAACCAGTCTTTATAGAAAAACGTCTTATTGTTTGACGTTATGTCTTTATTATTCCATATTATTGTTTTACTGCTGGTTTGGGTTTCTAGATTATGAGTGACATCACTCCACGCTGATAGAACATCAGACAGAAATATGTTTTCGTTTGCAATTTCATGTAAGATAGTATTGCTGATGTTACATTCAAAGAGTAAGGAGTCACCATATTTTTTTAGGATTTTCTGGTAGAATAATTTCCATTTACTCGTATTGGTACTATCTAGGTATCTTTTAACCCAGCTGCATTTGATTGCATTCAAGAATGAGTCAATGTTCGTTAATTGGATACCTCCATTTTCTACAGATTGAATTAACTGAGTTCTTTTTATTTTATCAGGCTTACCGTCCCATATGAAATTAAATATTGCTGATTTTATATCGTTAATAACATCAATTGGTGGATTTGGGAGAACTGTAAATACATATATTAACTTAGGAAGTGCAAACGTTTTCAATACTGTGTTTTTTCCAATAAGTGTAAGTTTACGATGATGCCATGATTTTAAGCAGTTTTTAAAATTCTGTAATTTAGGTAGTATGTTTTTTAGAACTGTATCCCTTTCATTATTTGTGAAATTAATTCCTAACGTTGTGGCTTCATCGGATGTCCAATTAAATTTCATTTCTTTATTATATTGAACATTACTTTGTTTTAATTTACCTACTCGTAGCACAGTACATTTACTTTTGTTTATTTTAAGACCCGATGTCATTCCGTAAAGGGTTAGCGACTCTATAAGGTTATGGAAAGAATCGTAATTGTCATTTAAAAAATAAGTTGCATCGTCAGCAAATAGGGATTGTTTGATTTCTTCGTCAGGTTCTAGTGATATGCCTTTTATGTGTTTATTTGATTGGATGTGATGTGATAGATACTCGATGCAAATAATAAATAGGGATGATGAGAGTGGACATCCTTGTCGAACCCCTCGTTCGATGTTAAAACTGTTTGAAAAGAAGCCATTGTTAATGATTATACTGATAATATCGGTATAAAATAGTTTGACCCATTGAATGAGACCTTCATCAAAGTTCATATTTTCTAAGCAAGAGACCATAAATGAATGATCAAGCGAATCGAATGCCTTTTCAAAGTCTGCAAAGAATATTAGACCAGGATTATTTGAATTGTTGAAATAGTTTATGCATTCTTGGATAAGACGAACGTTTTCACCAATGTAACGTCCTTTTATGAAACCAGATTGAGATTTTGAAATGATTGATGGTAATATTTTTTTTATTCTGTTTGCTATACTTTTAGTTGCAATTTTATAATCATTGTTAAGTAAACTTATCGGGGGCAAGTTTGATAATGATTCTAAGTTTTTTCCAGGTTTTGGAATAAGTGATATAATACCTTGTTTTTGTAGCGTAGTTAAGTTTTCGTTGTTAAATGAATAGTTAAGTGAATTAATTAGATGTGTTTTTATATCATTCCAGAATATTTTATAAAATTCGATTGTGATGCCATCAGATCCTGGGCTTTTGTTATTTTGCATTTCTTTTAGGGCTAATCCACATTCATATTCATTAAGCAATCCGTCGCACAGTTGTTTTTTTTCCTGGTTTAAAGCGTGATGTGTATTTTTAAAAAGGGTGTTATTTTCAACATTTTTTCTTTTATAGAGGGTTTCGAAAAATAAACGTTGTTCTTCTAGTATTTGAGTTCTGTTTGTTATATCTTTGCCATTGACTACTAATTTGTGTACAGTTTTTTGTTCACTTCTACGTTTTTCAATGTTTGCGAAATATTTTGTATTTTTTTCATTGTGTTCAACATGCTGTGCACGCGCTCTTAGTATTATTCCATTGAGATGTGTATGATAGATTCCATCTAATATTTGTTTTTTTAATGTTATTTCATTTTCAATGTCGGTGGTATCATTTGTGTTTGTTTGATGCAATTGTTTTTCAAGTTTTTCAATGGTTTTGATGGTGTAAGTTTCAAGTTTGTGTGTTTCTTTTTGTTTAAATGATGTGTATCTTACTGTTGTGTTACGTATATTTCCTTTAATTACTTCCCATAAGGTGTTTGGGTTTGCATCTTTATTATTTTGAACTGTATTTAATATTTCCTGTTTTATTTGTGTTTGATATTGTGTATCTAATAAGATGCTGTTGTTAATTTTAAAGTATCCTGGGCCTCTTTCAGGTTGTATATTGTGGAGTTTAAGTTCAACTAGAGAGTGGTCAGTCATAAATCCTGGTTTTATGTTACATGTGTCAATAATGTTGCAAAGAGATTCAGATATTAAAAAATAGTCTAATCTACAAAATATTGTTGGTTTTGTGTTTGAGTGCCAGGTGAATTTGCTTTCGTTTGGGTATACTGTACGCCAGATATCTATCATATTGTAGGTTACAATTATGTTATTTAAAATCTTTCTATTTTTAGTATGAGTATAAAGGTTTCCATTCTTTTTTTCCATTATGGGTTCAGGACAGTATTGAAATCACCACCGATTATAATATTTTTATCTTGGTTATTAATTATAAAGGATTGTAATGTTTCGTAAAATGTGGAATCGTCTATGTTAGGGCCGTAGACGTTGATTAGTGTTATTTGTGTTTCGTGTATTCTGATATCTATACTTGCTTGTCTACCAATTATTATTTCCTTAAAGTTATCGACTGTGACCCCTATATTATTTTTTATCAGAAAGGCAATGCCTTGTTTATTAGTATGTTCTCCACTGAGATAGATTTCTCCGTCCCATTCATCTTTTGAGGTTTGTGCTAAAGAAGTGTCAAATGACATTCTTGTAAAAGGCATATACTATATTTTTTTTCGTCTAACCATTTAAAGATTTTTATTCGTTTGTCTTTATTGTTTAATCCTTTAACATTTAAAGTACATAATTTAATCATTTAAGTAGGTGGAGGGTGATGTGAATGGTAATTTGTATGTGCTTGTCCAGTAAGTTTCTATTTTAAAATATGTCCAGTTGCTCTCTATAATAAGACATAAGATGTTCATACAAACAAATAAAAATAGGAAACAAAAATAAGGGATACAAAAGAATGGATATTCCATATAAATTAATAAGAAAAAAGAAATAATCACAAAAGAGAGAAAAAATAAAATAAACGACTTGTCAGCAATAAAGACAAAAAAGCGCACTTCCGTACACTGGAAATACGCAAATTAATTAAGATTGTGATCTGTGAGACAAAAATATATATGTATAACACCGAAGATTGGTGTTTTAATTTAATACTAATAAAACAATAAAAACTAGTACATTGTGTATGAGGGGTCTTTCGGTGCGTATGTTTTCGTGTTTGTGCTTGCGGGTGTGTGCGCGCGTTATGACACGCGTGAAATGCGCGTGTGTTGTGCATGTACGTGTAAAAGGGTGTGCGCTCGGGCTCGTGTGCGCGCGCGCGTGTGTGTGTACGTGTATGTGCGTGTGTGTGTGTATGAACGTGTGTGCTTGTAGTTTGTGTGTGTGCGTGTGTGTGTGTGTGTGTGTGTGCAAGTCATACATAAATGAACAACGCAAAAGCTTAACAGTTACAAACTATACACATTTAAACAACAAAAAGGGAACACATATTGACACGTAAAGAAAACGTTCTAAGTACTCATGCATATTTTTTTTGTAAAGCATATACCCACCAAAAATACACCTTCAAGTTTCATAAGGAAAAACTACAATTCTTGAGATATACGGAAGATGTAATAACAGGCAAAGCCATCGATAGCATTTTAAGCATTACTGAGCATTTAAACCTAATGAAACTTAGTATGTCGATAGTGGGTCACTTGGAAAATGCTCATTTTTTTAGTTTGTTCAGTCTGTCTGTCCGTCAGTGTGTCCTTCCAAAACAAATATATCCTTAAGAACTAAACAATTGATTAAGCTGGGTTTACGAAACTCTGTAATTGGATAGATGGCCACATATGAAATATGCATGTTAGTTCTATGTGTTGTTTTTTGTCAGAAAAAAATCGTAATAGCTATGGTTGCAAAAGTAAGGATGAACTAAAATCTTGGTATTTGACAACTCAAAAAGATCGAATGGGTGGGGAGGTGAAATTTATTTGATTCTTTCTTTGCATTTGATGATGGTAAACATTGTTCTCGCAGAGATTTTAATACGCTTGTCAATATTTCCATTTGTGCAATTTAAACATGATTTTAACATAACACTCCTGTATCATACCTATTTACTGAAATTAACATGAAATAAAGAATTAAATTGTTGTATTACATATAAGTTTAAACCTATTGATTGAAGCATGATGCAATCGAAAACATAAAGCTTATTGAAACACTCAAGTCCAAGGGCCATTATGCGGCTAGCCGATTGTAGACATCCGGCCAAGCTGTGGCGTGTCGTTATCGTTTGTATTTCATATCATCCTGTTTTGTTTCTTATTTAGAATAGATTACAGGACCAGCTTCCGTATTGTTATTTTCATTCACTGGATTGCTTAATTAATGATGTATCTCATGTGACGTCATTTCTGTGACAAAACATACTAGCTACAGCAATATTATCTAAATTTTAGGGACAACACTTTGGGCATGGTGGTTTACAAAACCCTATTTAATTTAGGCATCGAATGAATTCTAAAGGTATTCCGAAATGTTTGCGTCGTGAATAATTGTAAAATTCGATAGGAATAACATACCTTGCTTCGACAGGATGACGATTTCGGTTAAAAATACATTTCGATAAAGGGATGGGCCAACAGAAAATGGACGTGCATATGGTTTGAACTGTATTGTTAGAAGTATCGGATTTAAGTTGCCATTGAGGTAATCGTGTCGTTTATACTAAATTTAGTTTTTTATGACTCCTGTAAAAGCTGAAAAAGTGTCATCAATCTAGTCAATCTACAGCACAGTTTCAGTTGCAATCGATATTTTAATTATCCCAATTGTGTGCTTTGTTTAATTATAATAAGTTTCGATTCTTTTGTTGATTTACGTCTCAATTTTATGTATACCCTTTTGTTTAGACTGAATGTGCACGCCATTATGTTCAATCGAAATCGTGCGATCCGATGCATTCTAGGTATGAACAAACGAACAAATACATGCAAATTTTATATATGTCTTGTTTTAACTAGAATTGCGAAACATGCAGGGTTTCGCGGGATGGAATGCGTAGGGAAATCGAATTAATTTAACAACCGATGCGGTTTGCGCATTTGATGATGGTAACCATAGTTCTCGCAGAGATTTTAATGTACATGTACATGTCTCGATTTCAATGAGTGCTATTATTACATATCATACTATGTTGCTTCTCCTCTGAAGTTGTTCTGAGATATCAGAAACAGCTGTAAATATAAGACCTGAATAATAGCATATCTTTACGACTTGGAAATCGCAATTGCATCAAACAGAAACACATCTACTATCCACGTGTTACTAACAGTGTACGTATTATTTATTCCCACACAGAATACCCGACAATCATCTTCTGATTATTATACGTATGTACATTTAAACGGGCGTGTTAATATCTAAGCAAACTTCTGTCTGATGATAAATAAAGTATGAGCTCCATTAGCTCATTCACATAATTATTAGACAGTTAAAGTGAGAGTTATGTTAATGTGGCCGTTTGCATGAAAAATAAAGAATTTATTCAGAAGGCGGAAAGATTAAGACTCTATTTTCGAGTGGGTTTGTCCACGCATCATGCAACCAGGACTCATGTATATTTAGTACATATTTTAATTGGTCAATATGACGTCATTTATAATCTCCTTTAATGTTTCGTTGATATGGAGTCTTGTCACATCAATAATAATAACATACTCAGAAATACGTCGATATGTGCACATATCGCTGTATTGTATTGTAAAACAAAAGATCGAGCACCTTTCGAGAGAGAAAACAATACTTCGATAGAGAATGAAACATTATTGCGGCGAAATGTTATCACGACAAATACGAAAATACACATAACAAATAACAATCCAGCAAATCTTTGATATCGGCCCAATATCAAAATTTACAACGGTCTGAATTGAGACCTGCAACTTGGCGCGACAACTGTAACGGCGTATTCAGCCCGACATTGCGCTGACATTTATCCATTAAAAATATACGTCCGTCCAATATTGGAGAATAGACAGACAGGCGGACAGAAAATTTATTCAGACTTCTACAAAACGTCTTCATGCTTCGATACACGCATTATTCTCTGTCACATAACAAGGTTTAACATCATAATATTACATAACATAGAATAATCATTTAAGAACACAAATACAAATACATACAATAAATTGTGAAAACACGAAGGTTCTATTGAGGCGTTTCAGACGTTTATTGAATAGTTTTATTTAGAATCGCATTTATTACAGCAGTTCTTTTTTTTATAACTTTACATACATGATAAATTTGTGATTTGTCACATGAAACTAGAAACTTGTGGAATATATATACAGATGGGTTGAACAAATAAACGGCTTATATAAATGTGTTTATTAACTAACAACGGCATATACATATTAAATAGAATTTCTATTCTAAATCAAAAATATGCCAACAAAAACAATATAGTTCATTTCTCATGTGATTTGTATAATCAACACGTCAGGTCAAGAAGAACATCCAACTAAAACCCATCAAAGTTATAACATTATATTAAATACATGTTTTTACAAGAAATTATTCTGATATGACTCGACACCTTTTTTAAAATCTGAAACCCGTTATTAAAAAGAGCTCAAATGCTGACATTATATTATCTGTGTTTGTATATATATATATATATATATATATATATATATATATATATATATATATATATATATATGCGAAAGAACTTGTTAAAAGAGTTAAAAAATTAAGTATCTTGAACCCTAGCGCTTTCGACTATACGTCCTCGTCAGGGTTGTAAACAGATATGCGTTCACGATTCTTCAGACAGTGCGAAAGCACAATCACACCATTGTCTTGTTAAAACATGCAGGAACAGGACACGCATGGAAGGGAATATCGGCCAGAACATGCATGCTGTTAAATGACGTTCTACGTTTTACTATGGGCATTTGGCTATGTTGCTTTTGAATTTAAATAGCTGTTAATATCTGTGTGGACCTATAATACTTCTTAAGTCGATTGCTAGTGCGTCTCTGATTTAGACTTGGTCTCCGGTTTTGCATACACCGCCATTATAAATAGTTCACGTTGCAAAAAGGGTAACCAGTATTAAAAAACTTAATTCTAGCGCAAATTCTAACGTAAATTACTATTACCGGGAGATCACTAGAAACATCAACATCCAATTCCCCGGTATCATTCGTGATATATCTCCTCTGGAATCCTCCGTAAAGGGCGGAGAGCGAGTAAAAAAACTTATCCGTCTACATCATGCCTATTGTTTTGCTTGGAATGTTTAAAATCCCACTCTCGACACATTATTCCTGTTGTAATCGCTTTGAAAAAAATGATGCCCAGGTAAGTTCTACTTTTTGTGATTTATTTACGCCAACAGGAAATTAAACGCTCAACGTGTCTCTGTTGTAACATGTATCGCATGGTATTTGATTTGGTTTGAATTTTACATTGCGTCAAGCGTACGTCAGTAGTCAGTAGTTCATTTATATTGCGATGTCCGGCTCATTAGTGATAGAGGAAGGCCCCAAAGCCTGAACAACTAAATAAATTACTTGGGTAGGCCGGTGGTCCAGAGATATAACATCGGGATACGAATGTTTTGGTTCGAGTCCCGTGAAGAGCGGGGGCAGCCAACACCTTTTTCAATTATTACAGACAGCTATCGGTATTTAGCACAGAGATATATTACGATCAACATAAAATGGCACATATAGATTAGAGTCACATATTGATATCAGGGTGCGATACCCAAGCTCTTTCTATGAAATGTCCATGAACTTTATTGGTTCTTATTCGTGCTGTTTGTAAAGCACAGATACATGGGCTACCCTCTGGGTTTCATACAAGTTCACCTCTAGTTGGGTTGGAAACATGGAAATGGTCTCTGAAAAACCCACTTCCCTGACAGGGATTCGATTCTTAGACTTTTGGATTGGTGGTCAAGCGTAACATCACTGCACCACAATGCATCAATCAACATCAGACACAAGTAGGCCTACTAGTTGGACATATGCTATTTAATAAATGATATCCTTTTATCATTTCTCTTTTATCTTTTGGTTTTTGAGTACACACCCATTTATATTAATTGTATATGTTAATTTATAATATTGTCAGCGTTTATTGTCAAAAAGTAAATCTATAAATTTAAAATTCAAAAATTGATCATGCAGTAACGTATCACTTTGTTATGGCCACAAATTTATATTGTTATGGGAAAACAGGGTCAAATGCGTAAAGTGTTTTCCCAGATTAACGAGGCTAATCAGGAACAACACTTTCCGCCTTTTAAAATTTTGTAAGAAAATAACTCATTTAAACGAAAATACCATAAAAGCGGAAAGTGTCACCCTAAAGAGCCTGTGCAGACTGCACAGGCTAATCTGGGAAGACATAACGCACATGCATTAAGCTGCATTTTCCCAGAATAAGGCTAATTTATTTATTCTCACTTCACTTTGTTTGCATGAATATTATATGACCAAGGTGAGTGCATAATCGTGTATGAGTTACCATATTTTGTATTGCATAGATTTGTGGTTATTATGGAATGTTCCTGGCAAGAAAAACTTCACTAAACTTGCAGTCGTTTGCAATTCAGATATTATGACTTAATGAACTGATGCTGCAATATAGCTGAAAATAAATGTTGAAAATAACATAAAATCTCCATATAAGTATCGAATTGTAGCTGTATGATGTTTTTTAAAAACATTCTATCTGTATCATTTTCTTTTAATTGACGAGGGGCAAGTAATGATAATAAAAGATCTGTGTCGCCGTAGGTTGCTGCATCTAGCACATTGCCTAGAAAACCAAAGGACGATGGATTAATTGGCTCAAGAGGTTTTATTGCAGAAGTCTATTACGTGTAGTTTGGCTATATTGCGATCCTCTCGTTAGTGATGGAGAAAGATCTTATCACTTAACAACTAGATCACAATTCGAGTATTAAAGGCAGCTATTTTGCACAGTCTTATGACGAAAGTGAGTGCATACTCTTGTATGTGTGTTTGTTTTTAAAGTTTATGAGGTTTTATCATGACAATGCGGCATTGTGTGAGGATCTCTGGTCACCTAAGTAAGCATTCAATATACCACTGCAATAGCAGAACATCCACATCCAGCTATTCTTGTGAAAACAATAATGTTAAAATGCATCTATAGACCAACCCTTGATCATTTTACGAACGATTCATCTACTATTAGTGCATCTGATTTTGAATTATCTTGTAGTTTTTTTGGTTTATTTTCCCTTCAATAGTTTTTTTATGGCGAAGAATCCACTTCTTATTATTTCTGCTTCTTATTTTACCACATTTCAAACAAATTATAAACAATATATATTCCAGCATGTTATCTTTGAGATTTTTATCAAAAATAATGTCTAAAGGAGAAATTTACATCAGACGCTCATGCAAAAATGGGTCTTAGGACATATCAGCGCAGTTCTGCAGATATGCCTCTGCCATCCGTACACTATGAGAAGTAATCATAATGTCCGCTTATGAGACCACGAAACCTGGCAGACAGGTAGACAGATGCGCAGGCTGGTCTGCATCTTTTCTGGTTGCATCTGTTGAAGTTAGATTCTACAAGCCATTTCGCACGACACGGCTCATAACCATTAATTTTGTAACATTGTAGGCCCTGGGTCTTTCTCAAAGTGCAGTGACAGCAGTGAAGTCAACGACACTACACGGATCTCTTTCTCATCAGATTTACCGCATCATGACTAATCACGGTTTTAGTGAAAAAGACTTCTCGTCTGCTTTTAAATTATTGAAGGATTAGAACAAGCAAAGGACATGATACATAACATCATTATGTACTATTATTATTTCCTAAATGTATATACTAAAAATCATGTAAATACATGAATGAACGCTTATTAGAGGTAGTGTGAATTAATGATTCAAGACATTTGAAAAAAATGATTTGAAAATGATTTTTTTATAGATTATACAAGATTTTGTATATTTGAGGTAATGATTTTGTGAAAAAAAACTTCCCTTAGATATAACTTTTAATATTATTGTTGATATTTACCTATAAACCTGGTGGAATATGTTTTCTTTTGTTATAACACGCTTTAGTTCAGCCAAAAATGTCTTAAGATAAAATAATATTTTGAAGTAATTTTCACACAATAAAAAGGGTGTTTCAGCAGATAACCAGAAATCAGACTGCGTGTTACCGGTTGTAACATCAGTATGAGTTTGTGTTTATTTTGTATGTACCAAAATATTTTAAAGGAGTCGAAGAGGTTTCGTAATTTCCTGTCTTGATGACTAAAAAACGTGCATTTTAAGACAGAGCTTTACATGACCGTGCCCGCTACATGTTGTTTCCATGATTGTATTTTGAAATAGCATTTTTGAAATACTTGTACCTTTTAAAAGACACGAATGGGAATGTTGTTTATGGTAGTTGTTGTTGAATTTAATATGAATCGCTATGAATTGAATAGTGAGAACTGTATGTGCTTCTTTAGTATGGTATTGTTTATAAAAAATACCAATTTAATTTACCATCTAGTGTGCATAGCCTTTACATGAAATGCCCATTGTGTTGTTGTTTTTGAAACATAATTGCATCTTGTTGTAAATAATGAATACATCTTTTTTATTTGAACAACAATGAGATTTTTAACAAATTGCAAACCACTATTGCTGCTCTTCATTGGATATATTCCTTAATTTAACGGGAATTGCTTTAACATTTGAGTCTTGATCTGGGAAAATGGGACTTTTTGCATGTGCTCAAAATGTTGTCTCATATTAGCATGTACAGTCAGCAGGGGCTTATCGGGAACAAAACTTTTCGCCAGAGACATTTGTATCGAAAAAATTCCATTAAAGCGGAAAGTTCATCACTGATAAGCCCTGATTAACACTTGACACACATGCATTAAGACCCATTTTTCCAGACCGAGCTCAATTATGTTGTTGCTGTGTGTCTTGTTATGACTGTAGATGAAGCCATCAATCATAAAAAGCGTTTCAACATAATCTAAATTCTGAATAACCTTTTTTACAATTTTATTGGAAAATATCTTTATTACATGGCATACTGGTTAAATCAATATATTAGGATGAGACACACATTACATTAACATCATCTGAAAACAAAATGATCCCTCTCGTCCTGTTCCTAGTGTATCCCACGCATACTGCTTACTATTTTCTCCCTCACTGCGTTCGTCCGAAAATAAATTAATTCTTTGCTTACTTGCAAACAAGTAACAAGAAACATTACAACAAACACCAAATGTAGAAGGCGGTCCGCTTTTATTGTAGCCGTTTTACAAAACAGGATTTATGTAAGTAGACAAGTGCATTTACAGATCATAGTTCTTGCAAAATTAAAACCCAGGGACAAACAATATCATTCTTAACTATGTAAAACCACAGGTGGAAGTAACGTACCCTGGATAGTATTTTTATTTATTTATTTTTTTAGGAGACCAATATATTCAAATAAATATATAAAATCATGTTTAATGAGAAAAAAAATGACAAAGAGCCATGAAAAAAAATCCCCACCCTCTGATATTGGAATCATAACAAGGTCATTAACTAGAATTTATCATAGACCTGTCTTCGCTGGCCGCAAAAATGTCAAAAGTAGCTTTAATCAAAAGCATCCATTGATCCTCCTATGGGCAATTGGACAACCTTTCAAAAAAAGTTAACTTCAAAAATATCTGTCCAGCCGTTAACTCACAGTCGGTCAAAAACCGAGCAATATTTCGAGTCCGTTTGTCAACCCGAATAAATCTTCTACAGACTTTCAAACAATATTTTTGAGTTTTTGCCCCTTGATCGATAGCTCGCGTCCTATTCCTTTCAAACAACGAAGCGTGTCAAATAATGCATGCATATGCAACCACTTACCCCTAAAAACTAATTCCAAAATGTTATATTTTCTTTGCAACAACTGTTTTAACTCTAAATTTGATTTACTTGAAAACGAAAGTAGCCATCGCTCTTGAACCCGGCTTAGCAGTGAATTACACTGACAGAGCCAGGCACATAAATATCCAATCAACAACAACAACGATGTTTTAATAAATGTGAATAAATGGAAATTACTTATCATTCTGATTGTATTGGAATAAGTTTTTAGGGGTAAGTGGTTGCATATACATGCATTATTTGACACGCTTCGTTGTCTCAAAGGAATAGGACGGGAGCTATCGATTAAGGGGCAAAAACTAAAAAATATTGTTTGAAAGTCTGTAGAAGATTTATTCGGGTTGACAAACGGACTCGAAATATTGCTCGGTTTTCGACCGACTGTGAGTTAACGGTTGGACAGATACTTTTGAAGTTTACTTTTTTTGAAAGGTTGTCCAATTGCCCATAGTAAGATCAAGGGATGCTTAGGATTAAAGCTATTTTTGACATTTTTGCGGCCCGCGAAGACAGGTCTATAATAAAGTCTAGTTAATGACCTTGTTATGATTCCAATATCATGAGGGTGGGGATTTTTTTTCATGTCTCTATGTCAATTTTTTTCTCATTAAACATGCTTTTATATATTTATTTGAATATATTGGGCTCCTTAAAATATATATATGAAAAATACTATCCTGGGTACGTTACTTCCACCTGTGTGTAAAACATAGTCAAACAAGCAAAGCATAAACTCGACAGAAACTCCAAAATACACATTATTTCTTGAAGGATGTGTATAAAATGCAACATGACTCGCCCAGGAAAAAACAGAGATAAAAACCCTTTTCGAATGACTAGGGAAAATGCTCTGAAAACCTGTGCCCGTTTGTCAAATGTCACGTTGCCGAGTATTGGGGCTCACCCATACTAGTCGACTAGAAAAACTACAATGTCATTAACACACCAATTCAACAGCATAATTCTATATGAAAAATGTACATTGAAATAATTTATTTTCTACACTGAAATGAACATATTCATCAACCGATGCTTCAGATTTCCAACGACCGTGCTTGGCTAACAATTTACCATCTCATGCTTCCAACTTATGCTGTAGAAATACGCGTCTACAACCGCACTCGAAACTCGTTTGTCTACTAATTCCTTAAGAAAAACACATAAACATGATTCTTTTTCCGGCAACGAAATAAACCATGCTCACTGCACCATTTTTAGAATTTTTCAAAATATATGTCATACTTTTTGTTTGTATTCTTGGATTTTGTTGCTCTGGCTCTGTCCGATATCTTATGAGCCGCGTGTCCGCTATGATGTGCACTCAATTACACCAATATCGTCCCATACTCTGCTATGTCCAATATACTGAAACAATAAAAATGTATAAATATAACGCCTTTCATCAAATCATCGTTTCATAATACATCAACATGAAGCGAGAACATATCATATTATTGACTGCTTAAACAAACAAAACAAATCGTAATACCCTCAAATTCATTTTATTATTATGAGTTTTTTGTTTTCTTTTAAATAACCATATATTTACTCCGTATACATGTTAATGTATAAAAGAGTTCACATCAAGACATGCTCATTAAAAACATGTTTGCACATCTTTAAAAAAATCAATGTGAATCCTTAATAACTACACATCACATCTAAACATAGATACACATAAATCTCACGCTCTGAGACAACAGCGCATCAGATCTGAACATCAGGATACAGATCACCGTGAATCTTTTATGAATACACATCACATCTATACATTGATACACATAAATCTCATACTCTGAGACAACAGCGCATCATATTTGAACATCTGGTTACAGATCACCGTGAATCTTTTCTGAATACACATCACACCCAAACATTGATACACATAAATCTCATACTCTGAGACAACGGCGCATCATATTTGAACATCTGAATACAGATCACCGTGGATCTTTTCTGTATACACATCACATCTATACATTGATACACATAAATCACATACACATACCCTGAGACAACAGCGTATCTTATCTGAACATAAAATGCTCAACAGACACAGTTTATAGTGTGTGTTCCCTTTAAATAATACCCCGTTCAGTCGACCTGCACAGCCATCTAAATACACTATATCAAGACGCAAAACATATCCTTCTTTTGTTGGTTTTAAATTAGTTTCTCGATACCATAAACATGCTCATCATCATACAATGTAATAATATAAAGTTGCATACATTTAACGTTATATCAATACTCGTAGAACATACGTTTATTGACATAAGGTAACATTTTCAGTATAGTCAACTAGTTCCATTCCTTTGGTTATGTCAACAGTATAAATTACAAAGGTTCTGATGTATTCCCTAAGGTTTATAAAAAATTATTAGATTATTCCCTTATTATAATTTAAAAAACTATTGGATTTCATGATATAAATACAGTATTCTTAATGCATGTAAAGGTTCATTACGCGTGTGTTAATGACGTATACTGCGACTGATTGTTAATGACGTATACTGCGACTGATTGTTAATGACGTATACTGCGACTGATTGTTAATGACGTATACTGCGACTGATTGTTAATGACGTATACTGCGACTGATTGTTAATGACGTATACTGCGACTGATTTTGCAGTTCATGGCAATCATATTGTTGATTTATTGCAATTTGTTTATTGAATGTCTTTGTCAGAGATGTCTATATAAATGAATAAATGAAAATGAATGGGTAAGTTAAAAATGATAAGGCCAATGCATTACAAAGGTAGTACAATTAGATGACGTTTAAGAGTGGACTAAATTATTGCAACACAATGTCAGATAATTGAAGTTACACGTATTCAATGAACAAAATGATCGCCAACCTCTTAACAAGCACTTTTCATGCTTTAAACAAATTAAATTTAAATTTTAATTCAGACAAAATCATAGTTTGAAGCATTGTTTACATCTATCCTCATAGAAGTTTAATTTTTCACACGTTTCTATTTCTATGACCAGATTTTCAATCAGTCATATTCTACAGAGCAAATAAACAAAACCCATGAAAAAAATGAAATTGGAACAGTTGAAAGTTTATTCTAAAATATAGGAAAAAGAAGAGTTTGGCCGTTTGTTTTAGAACCTTTATTCACAAGTGTTACATTTCGAAGTTAAAATAAACAGTTTTAAACTATTTAAATAATTACATACCAAGCATATCTTTATTATTAATTATCTTCATAAGACATTTTGAACTGTCACAAAATGTATGATTTTAATATTTTACATTTTAAGAATACATTCACAAAATAATATAGTTATTGCACATCGCTCTGCTTATTTGCTCAAAGAAACAAAGATGTGTCAGCAATGTCAAATGTTGAAAGCATTACGATATGTATGGTGTTTTCTTAAATTTGAGTATATACTAAAAGGATTATTATCGTGATTGGCACGATGTTTTTTACACTTGAGACTCAATATACAATTACGTTTTTGACAAAATCGCTTATCAATATCCAATACAGTGCTCAACATATTTGAAATTGTAAACTTTGTTTTCATTTCATAGGATTTACATTCTATACGCATGAGTTTCAATATTATTATAGCAGTACAAATATAGATCCTTTATTGGATAAACCACATTCGTCGATTTTATAATATTCGCGCATACATTACTATACATGTATACTTATATATCAACACATTTGTTTTCATTAAACATACATTATTTAAAACATCATTTTAGTACGGGAATAAATTTATTAGCGGTGCAATTAGGCATTTAAAGCAGTTAAAACCAAGCAAATTTGTTGAATTGATATCCCCCGCCAATATGCTTCTGGACACAAAAGTGTTATATTTGACACTCAAAAAAGCATTTTTTCAAGATACTAACGACCATAACTCCGTTATTAAAAGATGGTTTACAATGCAATTCGGCATGCATCATCCTCTTATCTATATATATACTCATACCAAGTTTCAATGAAATCCCCCAAAGTACTTCCAAGATATGGCTCTGGACACACACAAAAAGCATTTTTTCAAGATTCAACGGGCCATAACTCCGTTATTAAGAGATGGTGTACAATGCCATTTTGGCGTGTATCATCCTCTTATCCATATATATACTCATACCAAGTTTCAATGAAATCCACCAAAACACTTCCAATATATGGCTCCAGAGGGACGGAAAGACGGACGGAAAGACGGAAGGACGGACGGACAACGCCAAAACAATATCCCACCGCCTATGGCGGGGGATAACAACTATAAATACTCATTACCAACCATTTGCTGAAGTTCGACAATGCAAATAATTTGCGTGTTAGTTCAAAGTACAATTCAACTGATAAGATGAAACACAAAACTCTGTATGATTTAAAATTATAGAGTGTGTATGTCAATTTATTTTTTTAATACCAACAGATTAAAATAAATCTTGAAGTGAGATGAACAAATGCATACTAGTTTATCCTAGAATACCTTTATCAACAGTAACTAAATCCAGGGTAGATTCGGGTGTTTTATGGGTTGTTGAATCTATTAAGTATGGATTGAGTTATAGGTGGATGGACGGAAAAGAAGATGTAAAGGTGGATGGAAGATGAGCATATATACACACTTAACATACTCTGCACACAATGATCGTGTGATATCCAAAATTTGTCGGTTTACATAACTATTTTATAAACATATTAATACAAAGTAATATTTAAGTCACACAGCTCAAACAATAAACAAACATATGTTTACATCATGATTATTTAATTCTTAACACAAATATCTAGCTTTCTACATTTTCAAATGCTTGTTATTAGATTGTAGAAATGTATATATTCATATTGTCATTACAAATGACCAAGCTTAATGCATAACTGTTAATTTCGTGCATGCCATCAGTTCTAAATGCAGTCTTTACCATCTGACCTTTAAACATTCTGGTCAGTAAATGGTATTTTGACATTCACTGTAAAATCTACACCCAATCACCATTAAAGGGCTGCAGTTGAATTGACAGTTTTATATAAAATTTGTCCGTGTGAAAACGCTTTGACAAGTAAAAAAACAAGTATTCACAGACGATATGATCTGGTAAATGATGACTTCACTTTGCTTATAAGGTATTGTCGATATAAACAGGTTGAGACTGTAACAAGGAGTACATATGACTGTTTCACAAGCAACTCTAGTGTTACTTAAACTCAACTAAAAAATATGGTAGCCTTTGGAAATAACTGTTCTTCTTAAGTTATTTATGTAAAGAAAGTTACGAAGCTTAGCACATGGTACAAGAAAATCGATACCCGTGTTTTCATTTTTCTCGAATTTATGCGTTAATGGTAAATATTTAAATACTTAACGCTAAACGCGTGTAAACATTAACCTCAAATGGGTAAATTAAGTCGAAGCACTGTTGTGTGTCCTGTCTTCGTGTCCAATAATCAGGCACGGGTTATGACGTTTAGAGCACAACGCCTTGGGCATAGGAGGGCAGTATTAAAGAGAGACAATAAAGGATGATAACCTTTTCCCTTGCATTATGAAAACGCCGTGCCTACCTTGCTCGCATACCAACACATAACCACTTTCCGTTTTGTGCATCCCTCTTGGATCTTTCATGCCAGGATGTTTATCAATTCTGTCAAAACTTTGAGAAAATATATCTGCTACCAAGATCTCGTTGATAACAGTCATGAAGATGTGCCCACCATCATTGCTGACTATGCAAAGTCTGACGAAACCTATGCAAATAAAAGTAACTTAAATTCATGTAGTTTGCTACAAAAAGTAATATTCTATGTTGTTTTCTTAAATATTGAGTTAGATATATGTATATAAAAAGATTACCTGGTTCTTAAGTTGTTTTGTTTATCCTCTTGCGATTTAGTCCTTTGACAGTCGAAGTATACAGATGAGTATAGGCTGCGATGTATGAATTAGTATCTTTTATTACCTTTGTGGCAAGCTACAGCTAAACAGAAGTAACAACCAGTTTAGCGAACATTTTGACCGGAACAATTGCACCAACGTCTTCTTATGTTGACCAAGCAAAAGGTATTGTTTAAACCCAAATAATGGAATTTGAAAATCATGGCCGCACAATGTGTACGGCTCATTCACCAAAACAGTGAAAACCCAGGGTGTGTCTTAAAAGCACATTAGGGGTGCCAAAGTGTTTGACATCAATCTGATTAAGTCAAGCGCGATTGGCTTACAAGCTAATTATAGCGAAATTGATAATACCATATACCAAACCATGTATTGGCTAAAGCTATGTTCACTGAAAAAAGGGGGACTCAGAATAGGAACAGCCAAATAGGTGCTGAAGAATCAATTAAAGTGTGCGAGCGGCACATTGAAAGCCGGATCACATGCTCATAAATAGATGTATCTGCTGTCCTGTGTGTCATTTATTTGCCTTAGACGAAAAGATACATGACTATATTGACAACATTCAGTCTCATATAAAACACAATCTAAATAAATGCGACGTCTAAGTAATGTGTGGCCGATACATAGGGTTCAGCACCAAAAGTGTGGCGAGGTCAGGTAGACAGCGCAATGTCTCAAGGGTGTCAATCTATTGGGTGACATGTCTGTACCACCACAGATAATTATACTAGGTGTCACTGAGAACAAACAACAGCTGATTTGATACAATAAGGTGGCTGGAAAGTTTGGGATCGGTAAGGGGACATTTATTCAGATGCTGAACGCAGGCAACTACATCAGACTGTTAGACGATATGACAGCTTGTATGAACGAAAATGTTTAGGAATATTTGTCTCAGAATGCTATGGAAATACTGATACAGAGGAAACATGTATTACAAGAACCTTTGGGCAACTAGGGTAGGAAAGTCGGGCAAGGCTATGCCAACGCTAGCAAGCATTCCGCCAACCACGGAAGTATTATATGAAAATGTGAAACGTGTTCACATACAGGCGTGTTTATGAAAACATGCATAAGATGCCGACCCCCAGATCTGAATCCATGTGATAAACACCCTTTTACCGATTACAGTACCATCGAATGTTTCTTAATCTCCATACAGTGTTTTTAAAATAATTAAATGTGGATGTATAAGCGAAAGCTAATGTTCAATACCTGGGTGCTCGTGTGGAAAGCGCGATTATCAGGTACTATCTTTTGCGCTTGTCAAAAGATTCAGGTTGGCATAAAACAATTTAACAAGTATCAGACAAAACATGCCCATGAGATAATTTACTTTTTTCCATGAGGAAGGAAAAATGGAAACTAATGGTATATTGCGTTATGGAATTGTTGGTACGAAAGACAAACATGGTATGTAAACTAATATTTACATTAGAACATCACTCTTTGATGGACAATAACTCCCAACAACTCCCTATTATACATACTTCGATACACCATGATGTTTGAAAAATGTTACCTAATCATGACTTGGTAAACACATGTGGAATTATACATTTTATGGTGATTCAATTGATGCATAATGTCCTTTATGACATTTATGACACCGGTGTATTTTCAGAACACAAATCATACCTTTGCTGTTACTGTACACACGAATAATATAACTTTTCTTCAATCATCAGGATTAGGTCGATATGTTCTTGTTATACTATACTCTGCATATGAATTTTCGGAATTCACTGAATTGAACACTTATTGAACAATTAATTGCTACTAAATTGTCTTATGTTTTCATATTCATTATTCTTATGTGAAAATTAGGGTATAGTCTTGTTTTTTGAGCAGCCAAATCGATTCTGGCAGCCATTCTAGACGAATCTTCATTTTTGTTTATATAACACACGTTTGCATTTCTTTATTAATATTTTATATGATATACTATATCAAAATGACATCATAATACATTTAATAATGCATTCGACGCCATCTTGGACGCCATCGTGAATTTCACGTAGACCCCAAAGATACCAGACCGGCATCATTTGGATTCTTCTTCAGGAGCATGTCCCCTAACAAAAAAACACTTTAAAATTGGCTATACACCCCAATGTCGGGTTTAGCGAAAAATGGGCACTTTTTGCCGGACTAATACGGCTGTCCAAGCGTCTGTGCCACATACTAGCTACTCCTGTATTAACCACTTTTCTGTTACTAGGCTAGTACTAACTAGGTAAAGAAAGGCTGCTATTTGAAACAGCATGATATCTGTAGGAGCTATTAATGGCTTCTGAAAATGCAAATTGTACTGATACAACAAATTTTCAGATATAACACATATATAGCTATGGTTAGCAAGCAATGTTCACAAATATGCTGCTGAAGACATATTGCAAGTAGCGTTCCATGTCTTTATGTTTAAGGTAGCTATTGCGATGGTTTAGATAGTCCCTTCCACAGTCACTTATTAGTGGTGAGTCCATTACTCTATCACAGCTCCAGCCATGCATAGGTGACATGTCATACACAATATTACTACGTTCATATGGTTTTATCCGTTGTCTAGAAGTGCCTTGGCGACGGTCTCTATCCGAGTGTTGATCAGCCCGTGGTTGCCATGGCTTACATGTAACATATTTAGGCCAAAACCCCGTTCCAACCACTCTGTCTGAAGAGAAACATAATTCGACGCGAAGTCTCACACTAACACGGTTACTGTTATTCCGAATAGGTAAAACGCAATATAATAAGGTTAAGTTTGTTTATATTCACACTTCCCAATTTATAAAACGTTGAACATGAGTTCAACAATAACTACAGGTGTAATAAAAACAACGACAAAAATGCTTTATAATCTCTAAAACCGGATATAACAATCAACTAAATATGACTAGAAATATCTTTAAAAAAAGATATTTGGCGTAAATGCTGACTTCGAAATTTACGTCTCTTAATAATTATATCGAAAACAAAAGTTGAACCATTGTGTCTGATTTTTCACTTGTTAGTCGAATATTCACCGCATGAAATGTGTATTATTAAAGCCAAACGACACATAAGTGTTATTAGATACAAACTATATTACGAGAGTTGACATCATATGTGTCCTCACATGGCTTATTATCATTATATTTTTCCACCATCGAACTATATCGTATGCTAATATTCAAAACGCAGTTTTCTTTCAAAACATTCAAATCGCACTTTCATAGCCGCGCCATGCGATATTGGGTCTTATGGCGTTTCGGTCAGCATAGCTCAAGCCCAACTTGTGCATTTGCGTAGTCTTTTCAGAGGCGTTGCTGTCCGCTTTAAAATCGCTCAAGGTTTTATAGTCCCATCATGTATATCCTGACCAGACTGAGATATGCGCAGGCTGGTTGGCCTATAGCTGTGATGGGCGCATATGGCATAAGAGCCGTTTTCGCATGACGCGGGTCTTTGTCAATCTCACTGCGAGTTGTAAATGACATATTTTAGCACAACGCATTTCGATATAAAATTGAATTTTAAAAAGGCAAATACAGCAAACTGGCTCAAAAGGGTTCAGGAACGATTTCCAGACGTGCTGACCAAGAATGGTAAATATGTGTGGTAAGATAATTAAACGCTATTCTTCCTAACGTGACACTATACTATTTCGGTAGTGTTTTTTTTTTCTCATCTTGAAGCCAAACTGTGTTTATCGAAAGTCAATTATGTCTTCTACTGACGAGTAAGTGACCGAGTAAAGACCCTGAAATTCTGTGAGATGGATTTTAAAGCGTAATTGTAACTTGGCCACAATTTGTGTCTTTGTGATGAAATCACATTTCAGGGGATATCTCTCGAATAAGCCTATACTGTATTCGAAT